>NC_074711.1:61429055-61661555 GCF_947242115.1 Biomphalaria glabrata
TAGACTTACATCTAACTCGCATCTAGATCTAGACTCTAGACTTAGATCTATTTCTATATCTAGACGTGGATGTAGTTATCTAGTTCTAGACCTAAACTTAGATCTTGAATCGAGATTTAGATCTAAAACTAGGTCTAGATCTAGCTAGATATGTTTAGTCTGTATGACTAATGACAATGGAGATATTAATTTTATTAGTGAGGGGAAAGTCTATATCATTTGTACAGAATTGTAGCGTAAAGTAGGTCAAGAATTTTTTTTCTTGTTACCAATTTATTTCATTTTGTTAGAAGAATAAATCTTTTTTTTTTAGTTTCTCTTTATTACATGTAACATGTTATTAATTTTGAATGTATGAATAAGGTTAATAATTATTATTTAAAAAAAAAAATAAGTGTACGCTAAATGAATATATGGAGATGCTGTGGCTGAGGGGTAAACCATTTGGAACCGGAAGACCCGTGTTCGAATCCTGGTGAAGACTCTAAGTGCACCACTTCGGGGACCGATTTTGAGTTTGTGTTTCCATACAAACTGACTTTGTAACCTTGTTGTCTCAGTCTTTAGTTATATTTTAAAAGCGAAAGGCCATTTGCACCGTGTAGTTTCAGAAGCATTGATGGTGTACAAAAATTATATATATCTAAAAAAAAGCTTGTCCAGCAGTTTCCTGTATGCCCAAGACAAACAAAGGAAGTCTGTCAGTCAGGCTACTTACTCCAGTCGGGAATGACCACCTGATCGTGGTATTGTTCTAATTATTCGGATTATGTTTGTTGAACGGGGGGCGGGGAAATGAAGGTTGAGGTAACAAGGGAGGTGGTAAAACTTAAAAAGGCAGGATGTGAAATATAAGAAGGTCGATTATTTGTTAGAGAAAGAGAACATTGTGTGTGTGTTTGTGTGTTAGGGGGATATGATAAGTCCGTGACCAGGCATACATTAGTGAGTAGACAGAGGAGGTCACTGGGTCGAGGTGAAGATATTTACTTGTGTGTGTGTGTGCTTATGAGAGAGTGTGTGTTAATTAATTGTTCTAGAAATGAGAATTGTGGACAGCCATACAAGTGGTCAGTGTTTGGTCATCTGGGTCATTATTTGTTCTTGTGACTTACCTTACATCAATGCTTAAAGAATCGGTTCACGAGGAAGAGTATAAATGGCACGTCAAATACAACAACAACAAAAAAACAATGGGAAAATAAAGGCGTGAAGTTAACTTTAAATCTCAAACTTTATTGCAGTGTATATATTCTATACGTTTAATAACTCTTATAAAACTATCCTATCCTGCATAAAGCAAGGGTCTTGGATCGCAGATGGTTGAAGTGCTCCCCACCGGAAAAAGGCTGAAATCGAGGCAATGTCTAGTGATCACAAATGTCTGTGACCAGGTCCGGCCATTAGTAATCGGAGGCTCTAGGCGAAGTGAACAAGGTGGCCCCCCCAAGAAAAACAAAAAGAAGAAACAATGGTCTTCTAACATATGTTTTCTAACAAGTAGATCTTAACATTCTTGAATAAATTAGAGACCTAGAGTTAAACTAGTAAGCTTAGAGCCATTGAGTTCTGCCAGTGGCGTACCCAAGAATCGGAGGGCCCGGAGGGGCTTAACCTTTTTAGGGGACTACGCCACTGCTATGCTTAAGGCCGACACTGCAGAGACCGCTAATGTGTATCTTCGGTGACATGAGAAGATGCAAAGGGATAATAGATTTGTCGAGACAATATGCCACGGACAGACGTGACTGTATTTTTATAATAGCGAACATTTATGATTTACCAGTCTACCAATAGAAATACATTCAAGCGATAACATCAAACCATATTTGTTTTCTTTTGAAGCTTATTAGTCTCTACATTAACCCTATAATAAATAACAACTTTCCTGTTAATCAGTAGCGTACAGACAGCTAGCTCTATCACAGGGTCTCAGTGAAACAAAGGACGTGTGCCAAAGGAGTCAATAGTATGTGTACAATGTGTGGTATAGTAGTAAATACCATGAATACCAGTTTTATCTGCTGACTTTGCTGTTTCTTAGGATCGATGGAAAACTATGTGTTTTCACACACATACAATCACCCACACACATACAAAAACTCACAAATTAGGACATAATCACAAACCACAACTTTTCTCTCTCTCTCTCTCTCTCACAAGTGCACTCTCCCTCTCAATGCCACAACCTGTTTCACACAAAGTTTCACACACAACTAGCTGTGCCCAGCTTCAGATCGGCGTAGATGAAACAAAGTCACAAAGTCTCACACACATCTAGCTGTGCCCAGCTTCAGATCAGCGAAGATGAAACGAAGTCACAAAGTCTCACACACATCTAGCTGTGCCCAGCTTCAGATCAGCGAAGATGAAACAAAGTCTATGATGAGTCCAATCTATAAGGCCCCCTCCACTGCCAGGTGTTGCGAGTGTTCTAAGAATGAATCAATGTTACGTAGCCCGGACGTTTTCTTCATTTGAGAAATGGAATACTTTTGAGATGTCATTTCTGATGAAAGTGTGGAGTCTTGTCTTCAGCTGTGGACAGTCACCAGTGTCGTCAGTGTTTGGTCACCAAGATGAATACTTTTGAGATGTCATTTCTGATGAAAGTGTGGAGTCTTGTCTTCAGCTGTGGACAGTCACCAGTGTTGTCAGTGTTTGGTCACCAAGATGAATACTTTTGAGATGTCATTTCTGATGAAAGTGTGGAGTCTTGTCTTCAGCTGTGGACAGTCACCAGTGTTGTCAGTGTTTGGTCACCAAGATGAATACTTTTGAGATGTCATTTCTGATGAAAGTGTAGAGTCTTGTCTTCAGCTGTGGACAGTCACCGGTGTTGTCAGTGTTTGGTCACCAAGATGAATACTTTTGAGATGTCTTTTCTGATGAAAGTGTGGAGTCTTGTCTTCAGCTGTGGACAGTCACCAGTGTTGTCAGTGTTTGGTCACCAAGATGAATACTTTTGAGATGTCTTTTCTGATGAAAGTGTGGAGTCTTGTCTTCAGCTGTGGACAGTCACCAGTGTTGTCAGTGTTTGGTCACCAAGATGAATACTTTTGAGATGTCTTTTCTGATGAAAGTGTGGAGTCTTGTCTTCAGCTGTGGACAGTCACCAGTGTTGTCAGTGTTTGGTCACCAAGATGAATACTTTTGAGATGTCTTTTCTGATGAAAGTGTGGAGTCTTGTCTTCAGCTGTGGACAGTCACCAGTGTTGTCAGTGTTTGGTCACCAAGATGACTCCCCTAACAGCAAGGTGGCGATTGAATGTGTGCCAAAGATGGGGGAGGGGCAACAGGGCCGGACTTAAGCCACTGCAACCTATGCGGTCGTAGTGGGCCCGCACTTTCATAGGCCCCGCGCTAATTCTTGGTGTAAATTATTAAATTAAACCATTATAACATATATAATGTCAGGGTTTTCAGTGCCTCCTGATCTCAGGAAAAATAGACAAAATTGTCATTTTGGGGTGCCAATCCTACGCACGATTTAAAAAAAAACGGCATTCTCAGCTTTCATTTGATAAAAATTTATTGCAAAGACGAATGTATTTTCTAATCGTAACTTTGACGTTATGCTTATCCTACCCAGACTGGGCCCGCGTAATCCATTTTCCATAGGGCCCCGCAATTGTTAGGTCCCGCCCTGGGGGAGGGGGGCAGTAGAATCATGGCCTAACAGTCAAGTTTGAGTAAGCACTAGTGATCCGATATTACGTCATCGAATCTATACACTCTGCTGACATATCTCTGTATTTATATATAATACAATACACACGTCTGCATACAAATTCTATCAATCCCAACATGCTTTGACGAGGATTTAATATTGCTTCTTTCCGTCCTTCAATTCCGTCTCCTACCCCCCACCCTGCCCTCCCTTCTCGTATTGCGTTTCCCTCCTTCAATGCCTGCACTAAGATTGCGTTGAGCCCCATCTGACAACAACAAATACATCAAACAGCCTTTACAAAAACCTATACACTATCCAACAATGAGACTCAGGAATCTATCCGATTTCCCCCCTTCCCCCTCCACAAACCCTTTGCAAATGCTTCTTCTCAGAGGTGTTTCTATTTTCTTTCTTTCTCTGTTTGCCTTTTCAATGGCCAGTACCCAGTGAGTCATCCAGCGCTCTGAAGTGTTGGTGTTTGTGTTTGTATATATATATGAATGCGTGTGTATGCTGGCGCTTGCCTTTTTATTTCTGTTGACATAGTCTTCGATACGGTACCTTATGTAATTGTATTCCCCTCCCCTTCCCACCCACCCCCCACCCCCCCACACACACATCAGCTATTTCGGGTGACTCATACTGTCATTATGTCATAATGTTATAGACATGATGTTGGTCTTGACAATCCAGCTTTATCTTACTCCGATATCTGCAAAGTTGCGCTTATCATTTTCTAATCATTCCATTTCTATGTATATAATATCTACCTTTTGACCAATAAACTTATACGTGGGCTTTCTAGCTACCAGTACGTCTGATCATTTCATTCTTGGATGTTTCGTCTACTCTATAAATATATACTTGAAGGTTTGTCCAGAAATGGCACGAATTCATTTAAATTAATTTTATTTCCTTAACATGTATCTCGATACACCAACCGGCTTGTCCTAAACCAGGGGTTCTCAACCTGTGGAGCGCGACCCCTTGGGGAGTCGATTGACGATTTGCCAGGGGTCGCCTAAGACCATCGAAAATATGGATTGTATTTTGTCTATTCTTCTATTGCTGTATGTGTGCGTGGGGGGGGGGGGGGTCGCAGCAGAGTGGGGGATTATAAAAAGGGGTCGCCGAGCCTTGAAGGTTGAGAACCGCTGTCCTAAACTCTACCGATGGTGGTGACATTACCGCTATTTTGTCCCGACTCAGCGCCAGCTATTACATCACGAGTCAGGAAGGATAAGCCTGTTTTAATTTTTGATATAATACGTCCATTTTTTTTTATTGCCGACATTTCATTGGTCTGCTTGGGACGCAGCTTTGTATCAGAGACTTGACAAGGCCGGTGGATCGTTTAGTGCGAATATTCCTTAAAAAAAAAATTAGGGCATATCTACAACTTTAAATGTACGTACTTATTTGCAAGACCTGATTCTCTTTATTGGGAGCTTTCCACTTAAAGTCTCAGTAGTCTCATCTTTGTTTAGACTTGTTGGAAGTTTTGGTTATTTCTTTTTAAGTAATAAAATATTAAGTAAAAAAGATAAAGCGATATGAAGACATGGACGCTTAAGAAAAAACGTCACGAAATGAAAAGAGGAAGATTAAAAAATAATACAGAAGGTCAAAGTCCCTAATTTGAAAGAGAAATGTTGCCAATGAACAAACATACTTAAATACAAAAACAAAGCTGATATTATCGTAGTTGTATCAATTAGTTTGGATTAGTCATATCATTAAATTTGTTGTAGATCTAGACTAACAACAGTAAATCTGTGCTAGTAGAAATATTTGTACCAATTGTTTTTGTTTAGCGAAATGTATGCTTTCAGTTTCCTCAACACACTATGATCCTATCACTTGTCTTGATCAGGTGGGAAAGGGTTTGTGGGAAAAAGAAGGGGGTATCTGGGTGAATTTTTATCGTGATCTCTCTTTAATGCATTTATAAATTTTAAAAAGTTCCATAAGCCTCTTCAAACTAACACACTAACCACAAAGCCAGCGAAGTGCTTATGAAAATAAAAGAATTTATTGCTATCTATTGTTAATTTCAAACTTTTAATCGACGAACTTATTCTTTACACAAAATATAAATGGGACTGAACTTATTAAACTTATACCACCACATCTGTCAAGTACAATTTTTTCCCTTGTTTGATACCAAGCAAAATAATTAATTACAAATAATTATTAGACTACTTAGTTAAACTACTTCACTTATCAATAATTTCATATTCTGCACACCGGATACACCAACCAATCATGCTATTTATAGGTCTGTCGCGATGTGAGTGAAAATAACCTCTAAGTTACGATAATATTCCTTTAGTTTTGTCATGTTGATTTTCTTACTCCCTCGAGATTCGATCTGTAAAATAAAACAATATTTAAAAAATGCACTATAATCAACGAAAAAAAGAATGTCGCATAACAATATAGCCCAGTTTCAGTGACCTTGTTGTGCAAATATATTTACGAGTCGATATTTTAAACGCACACATATTATAAATACCTATACACTTAGTGAGTAAATAAACCGGGTTTGAGCTGCATAAATCTAAATACACACTCACACAACCACCCATCTGGTTCCTCTACCAAGATAACTGGGTTTACCTAAGAACTAGTACAATGACTAAGCAACGATGAAAGACGGACTGAGTCGTGACCACCTTGCCCTAACCCGACGTCATTCATTTGCCGGTATTTCCTGGAGGTCTCTGACATAGCAACTCACTTTCTTTTTCTCCATCGTCTAACTATTGAGGCCATCTGCTCTACTTACAGTCGCAGTATCAAGGGTAGCTAATGACTGGCTCTTTTTTACCTCCCTTTCTAAAAACTTGTCGGACTCATAATTAAGAAATATGATCGCCTTGCAAATGAAAAGACGTTTGTAGCTCTCCCCTGCCAATAGTGACATATATCAATATAATATGGACTGAGCGGTCAATTAGTATTATAGTTCTCGTTATTCCTTCATTCACGTGATGCGTAATGTCTTATAGACTTATTTTTGTTCAAAGTACAAATACCAATATTCATTTTATTTTTATCTGTTGTTTTTTTAACAAAGCTTATATTAACTAACTCTGTCTGTCTGTCTGTCTAACTCTGTCTGTCTGTCTGGGTGATTTCTTTTACACTTTTTTCCTTACTGCTTCCCATTCTCGGCTCAGTTGAAATTGTACACATTTATTCATTTTCGATGACAACACATGAATCAATAACAAAACAAGGTTACAAAAGACAGTTTGTGTGGAAACACAAAACACAAACTCAAAATCGGCCCCCGAAGTAAAATGTTTTACATAATTCGGATAATCCTTCAGAGTTGAAGATAGTTTACTTTCTAGTCCAAACCTCCCGCAGGACGACGGGGGATGGGAGCAGGCAGGGTTTGAACCTTCGATCGTCGATAAATCCAAACAACAGTCCAGCGCACAAACCGCACGACCAGTGGTCCACCCAGGTAGGCTTCAATATTTTCAGAAAGAAAATCCGAATGAAATTATATCAAAGACAAATGAGAGATAAGAATGGAGAAAGAAGGTTAACAGATCTTGTGTAGTGCCCCAACCGTCCCGCAGATCAAAGGATACGTGAAAGTGAATGTAAAGTTAGATGTGAACCTGGCCTAACTCGTTTGTGGTCTATAGGGCAGATGATGTAAAGTTCATCTGTTTTTGTGGCCTACGGTTAACGAGGGTGTCATGTAGCCAGCACAACGACCAACCGCCTTTGCTTTTCCCCAACTAATGTCAGGTACCCATTAGAGCTGGGTAGACTCAGAAGTTGAAAATCCCAGTCTTCGCCAGGATTCGAACCCGGGACCCTTTGTTCGAACTAAATCTCATATTCGAATCCTCAAAAAAAAAAAAAATTTCCGCTATATAGAAAAAATGTTCACGAAAATGATGTTTATAAGATTACTATTCGTCTTAAATTAGGTCTAACATATAATGCATACTAATTAGCTTTTTCTTATAAAAAAACTGCTTGCATAACTGATTTTAAAAATTAGAATTTTCGCTTTCAGGAAAAAAAAAGTAGCCGTTGCATCAGAACTTTGAATGGTCTAAAATATTGTGAAGTCGGATTTTCAATATCTCTTCTAGTTTACGAGATCTAAACGGGACAGACGGACAGACATTTCGCACAAAACTTTTCCCCTTTCGGGGGCCGCTAATAAACATTTATTTAATCAATTAATTTTTGGCTTACATAGAAAAAGGAAAAATAAAACTTGCAACATTGCAATTGGACGCTGCGCTCCCCTTGCTCTCTATATGCTTTGTTTTAGAAAAATGGTATTTTAAAATTATTTTGTTTGTTTTAAAATTGCTTCAATTCTGAATTCTTATCCCCCTACTTGTAGAATATACTATAGCTATTAAAAGAAAATTAAATCAGTGTTTCCTATAATGAACTGAGAGAGAGAGAGAGAGAGAGAGAGAGAATACACAGATAGACAGATCCAAGACAGAAGTAATGGCCAGCGCCTTTCGCCCTGATGATCATTTCAGTTTCTAATTTTTGTCTCACGTGCCGCACAACTTAATAGTAAAACAAAAAGCTTGAAGGAACCAATCCTCTACGGCTCTATTTTGGGTCGGATGTGGCCCACGGATTGTGGGTTGGACATCATTGCTCTATATTTGATTATATAATGTTAATATAGATTAACAAATAACACAAATGCACACACACAAAGATGAAGTTTTAAAAATGTAGTTTAAAATTAGATTATTTAAAATAGACATTTTATTATATGCAAGGTGCAGTATATCTTGTAATAAAGTTGTTTCTCTTTATTCTATTCAGCAATTGTTACTTTTATTTCGTAGATTTACCGTACCCCCCACACTGATTAAGTACTAAACAAATAAAGCAACACCCATGATCAGACTTTGGTTCAACATTTTTTAGGAGATTTTAATTGAGTGCCTCTTAAATGTAGACACTACAACCACACACAGCAGGGAAAATGTAGGTCAATACCATTGGCAATGAAAGAGATCAGGCAGGTAATCAAAATGGATAGGTCAGTGTACATTGAAGTATTGGCAGCTCTTCACTTCACAGAGTTGGAATTGCTGCTAGCTCGTTATTCAAAGCCCTGGGTAACTTACTCATTTGTGGCCATGACGCCAGCTAGGGTAAAAGGGAGCCTCCATGGTCCTTGAATTAATCTTGACTCTCCAAAGTAGCAGTGTCGTACCTGGAGTACCAAGCGCAAAGGGCAGCAAGCAAAGACTGTCTTGGGGATCTCTAGAGTATCAGACGCACAGGACAGCAAGCAAAGACTGTCTTGGGGATCTCTAGAGTATCAGACGCACAGGACAGCAAGCAAAGACTGTCTTGGGGATCTCTAGAGTATCAGACGCACAGGACAGCAAGCAAAGACTGTCTTGGGGATCTCTAGAGTATCAGACGCACAGGACAGCAAGCAAAGACTGTCTTGGGGATCTCTAGAGTATCAGACGCACAGGACAGCAAGCAAAGACTTTATTTGGGATCTCTAGAGCATCAGGCGCACAGGACAGCAAGCAAAGACTGTCTTGGGAATCTCAAGATTATCAGACGCACAGGACAGCAAGCAAAGACTGTCTTGGGGATCTCTAGAGTATCAGGCGCACAGGACAGCAAGCAAAGACTGTCTTGGGAATCTCAAGATTATCAGACGCACAGGACAGCAAGCAAAGACTGTCTTGGGGATCTCTAGAGCATCAGGCGCACAGGACAGCAAGCAAAGACTGTCTTGGGAATCTCAAGATTATCAGGCGCACAGGACAGCAAGCAAAGACTGTCTTGGGGATCTCTAGAGCATCAGGCGCACAGGACAGCAAGCAAAGACTGTCTTGGGAATCTCAAGATTATCAGACGCACAGGACAGCAAGCAAAGACTGTCTTGGGGATCTCTAGAGTATCAGGCGCACAGGACAGCAAGCAAAGACTGTCTTACGGAAGAGTATCAGGTGCCTAGGACAGCTAGCAAAGACAGTTTTGGGGAACTCTCAGTCAAAAAAGGTAAAAGTCAAAAGGGTTTGGACGGGCAGGTATTGAAATATTTTCTTCCATACAGAGCTTAGAAATGCACTATGTATCATAATAAAAAATGCGCAAGTCAAATTAAGTTTAATATAGAAGGAAGAATCATTGGACAAAAGTTCACTATTATCCGAAGGACATTCCAGGTAATAGAGTGTTCGTACGTCTGTATTAGGCATGATTGTCGAAAAATCATCTTCGTGTTAAGTCACAAAGTCGTCAACATGACAGTCCGGAGAAATTCGACCGTTCTGAAATACGAAAGTCCTGAAGAGTCGCGTTCTCGAAGACGTGTTGAATAGTATTTTTTAAGAAGTGTAGAGGTGTTAATGTTGCAGAATGTAGACGCTATTGTTGCTGACACGTCTCACGAAAATGTTGCACATTTTAAAATGTCCGACTTAGAAACGACGTCTCTAACTAGGTTACAAATAAAAAAAAAACCACAACCTAATTAAATACTCGAAGAAGTTGCAATGATAATGGAACATTTCTGATTCCATATGCTAGGTCAAATTCATAGAAGTGCTCCTTCTTCCTTAGTGCCATTAGAGCATGGAATGGATTGCCTAAATCAGCAAGGAAAATCCACTACTTACCTAACACATTGAACACGCGTAGGACGTAATTATCTTCACTTTTGTAATAACGTCTGTAATTTATAATATAAGATAAATTTAACTTTTTTAAACATTGATAATGATGCCATTGTCCTTAATAAATTTTGAAACATGAATTTATAGCTGCAATTTTTTTGTCCCTAAAAAAATAAATTGATCGACTTCAGCCTCCCCTAGTTAGGCTGTAACGCCCCTGGTCAGGACGATGGACCCCCCCCCCCCACCCCATCCCAGGCCTATTATGTAATGTTTGCAAAGCTTTGAATAAGATGATAGGAAAACTAAAGTTTCAGACAAAAAAAAGTCTTGCTGATAGGTCTACCACACGTCTCTGTTCGCTTCAATTATCGGAAACAAAATGGACCAGGAACATTGCCTAGTTGTTATTGCATTAAAACAAAATGGACCAGGAACATTGCCTAGTTGTTATTGCATTAAAACAAAATGGACCAGGAACATTGCCTAGTTGTTATTGCATTAAAACAAAATGGACCAGGAACATTACCTAGTTGTTATTGCATTAAAACAAAATGGACCAGGAACATTGCCTAGTTGTTATTGCATTAAAACAAAATGGACCAGGAACATTGCCTAGTTGTTATTGCATTAAAACAAAATGGACCAGGAACATTGCCTAGTTGTTATTGCATTAAAACAAAATGGACCAGGAACATTGCCTAGTTGTTATTGCATTAAAACAAAATGGACCAGGAACATTGCCTAGTTGTTATTGCATTAAAACAAAATGGACCAGGAACATTGCCTAGTTGTTATTGCATTAAAACAAAATGGACCAGGAACATTGCCTAGTTGTTATTGCATTAAAACAAAATGGACCAGGAACATTGCCTAGTTGTTATTGCATTAAAACAAAATGTACCAGGAACATTGCCTAGTTGTTATTGCATTAAAACAAAATCGACCAGGAACATTGCCTAGTTGTTATTGCATTAAAACAAAATGGACCAGGAACATTGCCTAGTTGTTATTGCATTAAAACAAAATGTACCAGGAACATTGCCTAGTTGTTATTGCATTAAAACAAAATGTACCAGGAACATTGCCTAGTTGTTATTGCATTAAAACAAAATGAACTAGGAACATTGCCTAGTTGTTATTGCATTAAAACAAAATGTACCAGGAACATTGCCTAGTTGTTATTGCATTAAAACAAAATGTACCAGGAACATTGCCTAGTTGTTATTGCATTAAAACAAAATGGACCAGGAACATTGCCTAGTTGTTATTGCATTAAAACAAAATGAACCAGGAACATTGCCTAGTTGTTATTGCATTAAAACAAAATGTACCAGGAACATTGCCTAGTTGTTATTGCATTAAAACAAAATGTACCAGGAACATTGCCTAGTTGTTATTGCATTAAAACAAAATGGACCAGGAACATTGCCTAGTTGTTATTGCATTAAAACAAAATGGACCAGGAACATTGCCTAGTTGTTATTGCATTAAAACAAAATGTACCAGGAACATTGCCTAGTTGTTATTGCATTAGAACAAAAAAAGAAAATTATTTCATCTTCTTGTATTTAGTCATTTAGTGTACGAGTATTCTTTTGAAACCCAATCACTAACAAGCGTCTTCGAAGTTCCGTTAACCCTTGAATATTCTATTGTACATTTTTGTGTGTGCTCACCATTAAGAAGCCGTTCGACAACTTGCTTCACATAGGGAGTTTTCTTTTACTGAAATAAAAAAGAATCTGTCCAGACGTAACAATCTAATATAACTTTAAAATATTTTGGCGTATAGGATTAACCCGACGGACAACTCTTGACTAGCCTATACATTTTTTATTCTCCGAAAGTGCACTTAAAGGTTAATAGTTTTAGATTCCCCTTCTCCACTACAGAACTCTACTGAGTCGAGATCATCCCTATTCTAAAGTTCTACAAAACCTCTATATACTTCTATTCAATTTATCTCTGGCCTTGAGACGCTAGGAGACATGACGAATGTAATTTTAAAAAAGAAAAAAAAGGTAAAGTCTTGAGATTTGTTGAATGTTAAAGGTAAAGAAGAAAGCCAAACAAAGAGCTCCTTGTGGAAAAAAAAATTAAATTGTTCAAAAGAAGTGTCTTGTTTGCAGTTTGCACGTTGTGTCAGAGATCATATGCTAGCAATGACGTACCGGTCACGTGGGCGTCAGCTTTTCAGTCTTAGCGCTCGGTCTGCGCTTTGTAGATAAACTAATTGTTCCAGTGGGTGTTGGCACACTGGGTGGCCGCCCATTAATGCCTCATGCCGTCAACTGATAGGTATGACTTCCTGCTGGGTAGAGGTGGGCTGTGTGCACGCAAGTATGGAGGATAAGCTAAGATTTGACTACCTTAATCACCGGAAGTGACAAAGGCAATCTTGAGAAAGTTGAAGAACTGTTCGCCGTAAGATTATAATTTACAAATTAGTTCTTACTACTGAGTAGCTAAAAGAGGATACCTAGAACATTTGATTAGCACTTTTATTTGCTCAAACACAACTCTGTCAGCTTTATGTTCCGAAAATCTACGGAATTTCGGTCATAGACGGGGGTGTCAAACAGGGCCCACAATCTGAAGATTCTTTTGTTACCATCAGGTCATTCTAAAAAGATGCTCGACCTCTGACCACGTATGTTAATGCTCCTTATCGATATGTTATAGATTGGATTACAGTGTGGTGGATCTATTCGGAAACACTTCTAAACTAAGACTTGTTACTCAATATTGTTGAATCATTTATCAATTACCGTGAAAGGCTAGAGCAAAATATAGCGTACTGCTAAGGGCGCCTCTTTTTCAATGCCAAGCTGCCTGTTCCAGAGCTCAATTCTTGGTTGAGATAATGAATTACTCGTTCCACAAAGCACGACTGATATTCCTACCAGACCTCTGTGAGGAAGAGTAAATACTTTTGGTTTTGTTTGGTCCTATAATTCGAATGCTCAGTTTCTTATCTTCAAAACAGACACATTTCCAAGATTCTGGATTACCCAGAAAAACTATTTGAGTTCAACAAAAAAATCATATGCGTTCTAGTTTGATTCTACCCCAATAAATTCAATTGAAGTGAGGGTGTACCCGCCACAAGGTTGTCCCATAATGGGAGCTTAGACAGCGTGTTAAGTACACACAATATAAATTATTTGAGTTCTGTGACGTCATTTGCAAATACACTAAGTACACGCTAGTATGGAGAATCAACAGGATTCATAATAACTGTATTTGTACGGTCACCACAGCTTTGATAATGTTTGAGAGGTACATGCTACTCTGTCTAATAGATATCAATTATCGCCAGAACTCAAAGAGTAAGACTGACTTTTGAGCGTAGAAGTGTTTTCCTATCAACATTCGACAAAGTCTCTTGGTTCACGTTACATCTTGGCTTGTAATCGCTATGTACAATAAACAATCTTTTTTTTTTTAAAGGACTCACAATGATGTCTATTTTTTACAAAGCTTAAATCAACTCTGTCTGTCTGTCTGTCTGGTAAAAAGTGGGTACACGTTATATCTTCCCACACCTATGCTCGGATCAAGTTGAGACTTCGCACAAGTATTCATTGGCATAGACAAGACATGAATTAATAAAAAAAAAGAGTAACCAATTAGGCAATTAATTAATGGTAATTCATTATTTGTTTGATACCAACAAGGGGAACTTATACTTTAGTATTCACAGATACACCATTTTGTTGGGTTTGGTCCCCATAAATAATTGTTAACGTTATTTCTCCCTCACGTATTCTCCGATCAAGTTGATACCTTAAACAATTATGTATTATACCTTACAAAGCATGAGTCAATAAACAAAAATACTCAATTAGTCAATTAATTATTGGTAATTAATTATTTTCATTATGTTTGATATCGAATAAGAGAAATAACTTGTAGATTATTGATAGATATAGTTTTGAAGGCGGAGTTCTTACATCTTAAATATGCTTTTTCAGCGGTCCCGAAAGGGGAAAAGACGCTATTAGTTTTGTGCGAAATGTCTGTCCGTCTGACCGTCTGTCCGTCTGTCCGTCCGTCCCGTTTAGATCTCGTAAACTAGAAAAGATATTGAAAATCCGACATCACAATATTTTAGACCATTCAAAATTCTGATGCAACGGCTACATTTTTTTTTTCCGAAAGCGAAAAATCTAATTTTTAAAATCAGTTATGCAAGCAGTTTTTTAAAGAGAAAAAGCTAATTAGTATGCATTATAAGTTAAACCTAATTTAAAATGAATAGTGACCTTATAAACTTTCTGAACATTTTTATTTTTTTTTGAGGAAATTATCATATTTTTTATTTGAGGATTCGAATAAGAGATTGAGCCTTTTCAAAACAATTAGATCAATTATAAGACATCAGTTAGGCCAGGGGAGGCGTGGTGGCTGAGCGGTAAAGCGCTTGGCTTCCGAACCGGGGGTCCCGGGTTCGAATCCTGGTGAAGACTGGGATTTTCAACTTTGGAATCTTTGGGCGCCTCTGAGTCCACTCAGCTCTAATGGGTACCTGAAATTAGTTGGGGAAAAGTATAGGCGGTTGGTCGTTGTGCTGGCTACATGACACTCTCGCTAACCGTAGGCCACAAAAACAGATGCCCTATAGACCACAAGGTCTAAAAGGGGAACTAGTTAGGCCAGGTTCACATCTAACTTTACATTCACTTACACCTATCCTTTGATCTGCGGGACCGTTGGGGCACTACACAAGATCTGTTAAGCTTCTTTCTCCATTCTTATCTCTCATTTGTCTTTGATATAATTTCATTTGGATGTTCTTTCTGAAAATATTGAAGCCTGCCTGGGTGGACCTCTTCGGGGGCCGATTTTGAGTTTGTGTTTCCACACAAACTGTCTTTTGTAACCTTGTTTTTCTTAAAAAGGATTATTTAAAAATATTTTCCTTGTTTGATCTGCCCTATAACAAAGGTAAAGTTTTATATAAGTCTTCTCCCCCAGTATACTCCCCTCGACGTCAAATAAGAAAACTTCTTAAAGCTATTTGCTAGAATTCGGCAACAGTTTCACGAACGGTAGAGAGAGATTGTATCCACATCCTAACAACAGAGCTTTCAATCTAAACCATTGACGGAATATATTATGCCTTTTAATTTACATATCTCATTTGCAAAGTAACCATAACTCCATATAAACTGTTGTTTTTTTTTTCCCAAAAAGTATTTTACTAAGTGCTATATAATCATAGACTAAACAAAGGGGATTTCTATTTGCTGTCTCGCTCCAGAGGAGTCTGTTCATTCCCTCCTTGTTTGGTGTCTTCAACCACAGTGGCTATCCAGGTTCCAATTCTAGTTTCGTGCGACGTTTCAGGTAGAGATCATTGACCTGACCTAAGTTTTTAGCTTGGAAATGAGAAAAGAATGGCCGGCGATGAAAGAATCACTAGATCCCGCACGAGTCTTTGGGACCAGTGTTCTCTTTTTTTTTTTTTTACAAAGCTTATATCAACTTCGTCTGTCTGTCTGTATGATAGAAAGTTTGAACAAGTTTTTGTCTCCCATTTCCCATTCTCGGATCAAGTTAAAACTTTGCACAATTAATCATCGAACCTGACAGGACACGAATCAATAAAAAAATTAAACAATTATTTAATTCATTGTTGGTGAGTAATTATTTTGTTTGATTTTGAAATAATGGGAATTAATGTTACTTAATGAAAGATGTGAATATATATATGGCGAATGCCGGGTCTATCTGATTCTCCGTATTGAAAAAGGGTAGAGGAGCTTAAATCAATACTAGTTCCCCTACAGAAAGGATAGTGTCCACAAAAGGCTACAGCACCTTAGCAAAAAAAAAAAAAAAAAAAAAGCAGCCATCCAGAGAGCTATATGGAGCGAAAACTCTCACGGGTATTTTTGCAGCAAACTTACAACTTAGTCATATCGTTACTAAATCTATACCACATTAAAGATAAACCATTAGAGCAAAATTGAACATTAATGTCTGCCTGAGCAAGGAGTTTGTAATCTGGAGTTGGCATGGGAATGAAAATGTCGAGGACAAATTAAAAGTAAAGATGTGTGAACAACACAACGACTCGATCTGAGACCATTCATTGCAGTAGGCCTCAACACTGACCTGTGACGTGGCGTGGAGAGGCAGTGGAGACCAATAGCTCGTTGCCACGCCGCGCAAACATGTGATTTGGTAACGAGTTATTGGTATCCACTGCCCAATAGTTACAAGGTTACTCGGGACTTTTCAGACCTTATATGACGATTGGTCTCCCCTGATCATGGGTTGTCACATCTCGGGGTCAACTATGAAGATTGGTCTCCCCTGATCATGGGTTGTCACATCTCGGGGTCAACTATGAAGATTGGTCTCGCTCGATCTCACGGGATCATGGAATTAACGTGTGAACTTAGGCCAGAGATCCCCATGTGCTCATTCGCCGCCGTGGAAGGATAGACAGAAAGAAAGAGTTATTGGCAGCGATGTTTTCTTTTTCATTACAACAATAATGTATTAAACTACAAGAGAATTCTTCACGTTATATCGTATCACTGTCCTTTTGTTTATATAGTCTGCTCGCATCCATCACACCTTATCTACCTCATTATCTACCCCCATCTCAATTGGGGCGCCTATATTTAGTTACTCGACACCTCTTACTTGTGGCGGAGATTATTTGTACATTAAGCTTCCCCGCCCCCCTCATACTCCAGGTGTTTAAAACAAAAGGTCAGGCGCCCAGGACCACGACTTCTATTGCCTCACAGTTAGGGGAGAAAAACAGAAAGGCAGAGGCGGAAAGAAGTGGGAACATGGAGGGGAGACAAAACGTGGGGGAGAGGGCGCGTGTCGGATGTAGGTGTGATAAAACTGAGATCTTGGGTGGCCCCCCGGAAAAGTAGTAGAACTTAGAACAGTAGCCGTGACCTTGGGATGTACCGAGAGATCAAGTTATTGACTGGTTTCCATGGGTACAAGATGAGGTCAAAAGGAGACATTAATGGAGAGACCATTAGGCTGATACAGTCACAGGAATAACAAGAGAGGCGGTCTTAGACTTAACAAAAACTATACAATGCCGCCCTGTATCCTAAATCTGACATAATGTTTTATAGAAACCAACGTAGATTTTTTCTATCTATCTATCTATCTATCTATCTATCTATCTATCTATCTATCTATCTATCTATCTATCTATCTATATCTATCATCTTCATTTTAGCATGTATGCTACATCTTAGATTACAATGTACTAATTCCCGGTCTGCATGTTCTTTGAAGGAGAAAATATTAAAAGACGTAAAATCTTGATGTGTGACTTTTGTGAATGTTCTTGAAGCTCCGTCTGAATGTGTCTTCACTTTTGTGAATGTTCTTGAAGCTCCGTCTGAATGTGTCTTCACTTTTGTGAATGTTCTTGAAGCTCCGTCTGAATGTGTCTTCACTTTTGTGAATGTTCTTGAAGCTCCGTCTGAATGTGTCTTCACTTTTGTGAATGTTCTTGAAGCTCCGTCTGAATGTGTCTTCACTTTTGTGAATGTTCTTGAAGCACCGTCTGAATGTGTCTTCACTTTTGTGAATGTTCTTGAAGCTCCGTCTGAATGTGTCTTCACTTTTGTGAATGTTCTTGAAGCACCGTCTGAATGTGTCTTCACTTTTGTGAATGTTCTTGAAGCTCCGTCTGAATGTGTCTTCACTTTTGTGAATGTTCTTGAAGCTCCGTCTGAATGTGTCTTCACTTTTGTGAATGTTCTTGAAGCACCGTCTGAATGTGTCTTCACTTTTGTGAATGTTCTTGAAGCTCCGTCTGAATGTGTCTTCACTTTTGTGAATGTTCTTGAAGCACCGTCTGAATGTGTCTTCACTTTTGTGAATGTTCTTGAAGCTCCGTCTGAATGTGTCTTAAGTATGTCTTTTGTTTATTGACCTGGTAAATGTTAGGAGTTTTAACATTCTAGCCGGCTAAAGGTGCCATACAATCACGTGAAGACGGCGGGGAAGGGGATTGCCGGCTGACTCATATAAGGAGGAAAAACCGGCATACTTTAGTGAAAAACTAGCAATTTCTGCAGTCTCGTCCACTGCCCTGAGGTCCGATATAAACGTGTGACGCCTAGTTATACGAGGACATCCCTGTTTGCGCTCTTTTCGCATCAGCCTCTACGTTATTGAAGCTCCTAGGATGCGCGATTCGAGGACTTGTCCCGCAAACCTGATGCGACGCTCAGTTCGGCAAAGGATTTCTTTCTGATCCGATCTTTGTGACTCCTAAAACCCGCCCTAGTCACTTTCGCTGACGAAAATTGCTATTGTGAATTGTTTTTATTATATTGTCATTTTCTCGCCCTCCCCCCCCCCTTTTTTTTCCCTTCCTGTTATCAAAATCAAAAATGGAAGAAACGTCAAAACATCAAGGAATCATTTGGTCAAATAGGTTAAAGTCAAATAGGAGGCGAGTGTGTCTGCATGTGATCATCTCATTTTTGATTTTCGAAACGATACTCTTTAATTTCAGTCAAGTGACTTTTGTTTGCAACTGGAAGGCTACTTAACATTGTCATAGATTGTTATCCTTAAGACTATACTCGGTATAATTGGGAAAAAGAAAAAGAGAGAAAGGTATGTTTTTTTAGTTCTGTTTTTTTTTCCAATTTTTGTTCCATGTTTCATTCAAAATCTTTGATTATAAAAATAAGCTGTTAACACACTTCCAGTGCACATAGTATTACACCTCTGCAAAAAGATAAAAATGGGAGAAGATTCTTTCCCCCCGAATTTTTTTTTCCTCGCGAGTTTGAATGAATAAAAATATCAAATAAAAATAAGAAATGGATAAAAAGAAAGGAGCTATTAAAACAGAATAAAGTTGCATATATCTTTAGGAATGTAGTCTTATGTTTAAGTATGGACATAAATACACTGTTCCAATGCTAATGAAGAGGCTGTTTTCTCTTCCGTTGTTGGCTGTGGGAGTGTATTGTGGGTATCGTCTGCAATAGTCACATGTTTACTTACCGTTTTCTCGGATTCAAACTATTTCTTAGAGGATGACGAGTGACCACAGGCTTGGAATCGGGTCAGTTTTTAAACCACCCTTTGTCTTTATCATGTCTTTCTGACTAGATAGACGCTTGGTTATGTCTTGCAAGACGCCACATTAGATGCCTCAGTGAGTATCGAGCTTGCGCTCTACTATGACCCTTGACATACTAGAAATATCTTACAAGTGGGCCCGACTAGACTGTCGATCTTTTTTGTCGAAAATCACTCAAGTATGTTTGAATTATTTCTTTTGCTGAAGTCCATATTACATATGTTCACCCTAACACACTTCTCACAGTCAAGGCTTTAGTTCCAAGATTTGCTGATAATTTTTTTGTGTTGTAATTCCAGCATAAAACTACACTTTTACGCACCATTTTGTTTAGATTCCTATCGTTCTGTTCATGCAATGGAAGAGATAGGCTTGCATTTTATGACATATACCTCTTGGTCGAGTTTGTCTTGGCCCAGTTTGGTTTGTTATCCAGCACGTACCCCGAGTGGAAGAAACACAACCCACTTCCCAACATTCGCTAGTATGTTTTACCGTAGATAGTATCATCAAGATACGACTGGGATGGCTCTGCATATCTGAATGGGATTGGTATCTCAGCACTGGGGGATATGGTTGTGCTAATGCTAAATTTATAACTGGAATCTCTGTATATAACAGTCACTCTGTGTCGCTGAACTAAAAGAGGGGGGTTGGGTGGGATGGAAGGAATGGTAGCAACAAGGCAAGTAATAGACAAAACGTTACTGTATGTCTTTGTGAGGCGTTCAGTTTAGAGAGCAACAGCTGATATCCTACATTTTGTCCTAACAAGGACTCTTTATTTTTTCAGGACATTCTTATCATTATTGTAGTGACGAGAGATACTAATTACATTAAGTCGTAGCGCCATTCTTTTACTTCCGGTATACAATGTCTGTGTTTAGATCTAGTCTCTTTGGAAACATTCCACTTCTGATAGAGAAGAATTTACGCGTTTACCTTGTACGCATCTACAAACTTTAGAAATACTTTATAGTTCCCTTTAAAAAATTTCCCTTTCAGATCTAAAAGGCAGATGATGTAAATGTCATCTGTTTTTGTGGCACACAGTTATGTGGCCTACAGTTAACGACGGTGTCATGTGGTCAGCACAACGACAAACCTCCTTTGCTTTTCCACAACCAATGTCTGGTACCCATTAGAGCTGGGTGGACTCAGAGACGCCCTAAAGATCCCGAAATTCAAATTCCCAGTCTTTAGCGAGATTCGAACCCAAGACGCTAGGTTCGGAAGCCAAGCGCTTAACCACTCAGCCACCGCACCCCCTTACAGGGAAATGGTGCTTAAAAAATGGAAGGAAGAATCTTGTACATTTGTGCTATGTCGGTTTAAAAAACAACAACATTGGGGTTTGGGTCTAAACAGTTGGCTGGGCAGGGAAATAGGAATGGACCGGCCTCTTTCTCGATACCTTGCTAAGAACAGCTGCTGACCTTGAAAAGTGGAGGGATTACACAGACTATCACAGAGCAACTACTACGAAAGTCAAAGGATGAATGATGATGTTGAATGACTTTACTCTTTTGCACATTGCAAGCTTTTATTTTTGCTCTTCTAATACGTAATATAATGCTTCATTCTATTTATTTTACATTTCTATAATATATATATTCCAAAAAAAAATATATTTAGTAATATATATGTATGTTAACAAATAAAAAGAATGTAAGTAGGAAACAAAACTGTGATTTTATTTTGAACTACCCAGTTACGTTCATACATTATATTCTTTGGCAACGAATGCTTTAAATCTACATACCTAGATCTGGAAGAGATTGAATTAAAATACCAGAGTTATCTCTCCCAACAGCAGCAAACATGTTAGGTTAAATGAAGTGACAGAACATACGTGATCTCCGGGAGGAAAGGGGTTAAAACAAAAACAAAATATTTGCATTGGAAAGTGTATCACGGTGCAAATCTTGGATGGCATGGTGCACATTTTGCTAGTAAGATGCACATCTTCGTGGATTTGTTACATCTAGTTGATATAGCTCCCATCTTGGTGGGATGGTTCTCGTCTAGTGGCGTTGTGCTCATCTTGGTGGGATGGTTCTCGTCTAGTGGCGTTGTGCTCATCTTGGTGGGATGGTTCTCGTCTAGTGGCGTTGTGCTCATCTTGGTGGGATGGTTCTCGTCTAGTGGCGTTGTGCTCATCTTGGTGGGATGGTTCTCGTCTAGTGGCGTTGTGCTCATCTTGGTGGGATGGTTCTCGTCTAGTGGCGTTGTGCTCATCTTGGTGGGATGGTTCTCGTCTAGTGGCGTTGTGCTCATCTTGGTGGGATGGTTCTCGTCCAGTGGCGTTGTGCTCATCTTGGTGGGATGGTTCTCGTCTAGTGGCGTTGTGCTCATCTTGGTGGGATGGTTCTCGTCTAGTGGCGTTGTGCTCATCTTGGTGGGATGGTTCTCGTCTAGTGGCGTTGTGCTCATCTTGGTGGGATGGTTCTCGTCCAGTGGCGTTGTGCTCATCTTGGTGGGATGGTTCTCGTCTAGTGGCGTTGTGCTCATCTTGGTGGGATGGTTCTCGTCTAGTGGCGTTGTGCTCATCTTGGTGGGATGGTTCTCGTCTAGTGGCGTTGTGCTCATCTTGGTGGAATGGTTCTCGTCTAGTGGCGTTGTGCTCATCTTGGTGGGATGGTTCTCGTCTAGTGGCGTTGTGCTCATCTTGGTGGGATGGTTCTCGTCTAGTGGCGTTGTGCTCATCTTGGTGGGATGGTTCTCGTCTAGTGGCGTTGTGCTCATCTTGGTGGGATGGTTCTCGTCTAGTGGCGTTGTGCTCATCTTGGTGGGATGGTTCTCGTCTAGTGGCGTTGTGCTCATCTTGGTGGGATGGTTCTTGTCTAGTGGCGTTGTGCTCATCTTGGTGGGATGGTTCTCGTCTAGTGGCGTTGTGCTCATCTTGGTGGGATGGTTCTCGTCTAGTGGCGTTGTGCTCATCTTGGTGGGATGGTTCTCGTCTAGTGGCGTTGTGCTCATCTTGGTGGGATGGTTCTCGTCTAGTGGCGTTGTGCTCATCTTGGTGGGATGGTTCTCGTCTAGTGGCGTTGTGCTCATCTTGGTGGGATGGTTCTCGTCTAGTGGCGTTGTGCTCATCTTGGTGGGATGGTTCTCGTCTAGTGGCGTTGTGCTCATCTTGGTGGGATGGTTCTCGTCTAGTGGCGTTGTGCTCATCTTGGTGGGATGGTTCTCGTCTAGTGGCGTTGTGCTCATCTTGGTGGGATGGTTCTCGTCTAGTGGCGTTGTGCTCATCTTGGTGGGATGGTTCTCGTCTAGTGGCTTTGTGCTCATCTTGGTGGGATGGTTCTCGTCTAGTGGCGTTGTGCTCATCTTGGTGGGATGGTTCTCGTCTAGTGGCGTTGTGCTCATCTTGGTGGGATGGTTCTCGTCTAGTGGCGTTGTGCTCATCTTGGTGGGATGGTTCTCGTCTAGTGGCGTTGTGCTCATCTTGGTGGGATGGTTCTCGTCTAGTGGCTTTGTGCTCATCTTGGTGGGATGGTTCTCGTCTAGTGGCGTTGTGCTCATCTTGGTGGGATGGTTCTCGTCTAGTGGCGTTGTGCTCATCTTGGTGGGATGGTTCTCGTCTAGTGGCGTTGTGCTCATCTTGGTGGGATGGTTCTCGTCTAGTGGCGTTGTGCTCATCTTGGTGGGATGGTTCTCGTCTAGTGGCGTTGTGCTCATCTTGGTGGGATGGTTCTCGTCTAGTGGCGTTGTGCTCATCTTGGTGGGATGGTTCTCGTCTAGTGGCGTTGTGCTCATCTTGGTGGGATGGTTCTCGTCTAGTGGCGTTGTGCTCATCTTGGTGGGATGGTTCTCGTCTAGTGGCGTTGTGCTCATCTTGGTGGGATGGTTCTCGTCTAGTGGCGTTGTGCTCATCTTGGTGGGATGGTTCTCGTCTAGTGGCGTTGTGCTCATCTTGGTGGGATGGTTCTCGTCTAGTGGCGTTGTGCTCATCTTGGTGGGATGGTTCTCGTCTAGTGGCTTTGTGCTCATCTTGGTGGGATGGTTCTCGTCTAGTGGCGTTGTGCTCATCTTGGTGGGATGGTTCTCGTCTAGTGGCGTTGTGCTCATCTTGGTGGGATGGTTCTCGTCTAGTGGCGTTGTGCTCATCTTGGTGGGATGGTTCTCGTCTAGTGGCGTTGTGCTCATCTTGGTGGGATGGTTCTCGTCTAGTGGCTTTGTGCTCATCTTGGTGGGATGGTTCTCGTCTAGTGGCGTTGTGCTCATCTTGGTGGGATGGTTCTCGTCTAGTGGCGTTGTGCTCATCTTGGTGGGATGGTTCTCGTCTAGTGGCGTTGTGCTCATCTTGGTGGGATGGTTCTCGTCTAGTGGCGTTGTGCTCATCTTGGTGGGATGGTTCTCGTCTAGTGGCGTTGTGCTCATCTTGGTGGGATGGTTCTCGTCTAGTGGCGTTGTGCTCATCTTGGTGGGATGGTTCTCGTCTAGTGGCGTTGTGCTCATCTTGGTGGGATGGTTCTCGTCTAGTGGCGTTGTGCTCATCTTGGTGGGATGGTTCTCGTCTAGTGGCGTTGTGCTCATCTTGGTGGGATGGTTCTCGTCTAGTGGCGTTGTGCTCATCTTGGTGGGATGGTTCTCGTCTAGTGGCGTTGTGCTCATCTTGGTGGGATGGTTCTCGTCTAGTGGCGTTGTGCTCATCTTGGTGGGATGGTTCTCGTCTAGTGGCGTTGTGCTCATCTTGGTGGGATGGTTCTCGTCTAGTGGCGTTGTGCTCATCTTGGTGGGATGGTTCTCGTCTAGTGGCGTTGTGCTCATCTTGGTGGGATTGTTCTCGTCTAGTGGCGTTGTGCTCATCTTGGTGGGATGGTTCTCGTCTAGTGGCGTTGTGCTCATCTTGGTGGGATGGTTCTCGTCTAGTGGCGTTGTGCTCATCTTGGTGGGATGGTTCTCGTCTAGTGGCGTTGTGCTCATCTTGGTGGGATGGTTCTCGTCTAGTGGCGTTGTGCTCATCTTGGTGGGATGGTTCTCGTCTAGTGGCGTTGTGCTCATCTTGGTGGGATGGTTCTCGTCTAGTGGCGTTGTGCTCATCTTGGTGGGATGGTTCTCGTCTAGTGGCGTTGTGCTCATCTTGGTGGGATGGTTCTCGTCTAGTGGCGTTGTGCTCATCTTGGTGGGATGGTTCTCGTCTAGTGGCGTTGTGCTCATCTTGGTGGGATGGTTCTCGTCTAGTGGCGTTGTGCTCATCTTGGTGGGATGGTTCTCATTTTTTTTTATAATTTCGTGCACATTTTTGTGACGTCTTGCACGTCTAAGTGGCTTTGTGGACATCCAAGTGGCTTTGTAAACATCTAAGTGGATTTGTCCACATTTTGGTGGCAATGTGCAAATCCTGGCACAATGTTTCTCCTATTGTTGGCCTAGAACAGTGCACAATCCCGAAAGCGCGGTGTAGCTGATATAGTCTTTCAATTAGAGCTGCTTGTTTAAACAAAAAACTGAGTTAATAGAACCATTTCGAATCAAACTGTTGCATACGGTTTCTGTTCATACTTATTTGTATAGAGGAATGATCTCGTAATTATGTGTAAATTATTTTAAGAGCATTTCACTTCGTTATGACAGCAAATAACTGACACGCCTCTCAATATTACGTCAGTTCATTATGTGACCGAATATTAGTCATATGTTATGATTAATTAAGAATGAATGCAATAAGTGTCTTATAGTCTAACTCTTTTCCTACACCCCCGCCCCCTTTTTTTTTTACATTCTCCCCCCCCCCTGTCCCTCTTTTTATTTGACTTTCTTTCTTTTAACTTTCAATCTTTCGTAGCGTATTAAGAAAGCTAAAAAGCATGAAATTGCGTTAAACAAAAACAATAGGTAACAAATAGACACACACAGACTTATTAGTAATCGTCTAGATCTGTTACAAATGTAATGACATGTCTGATCCAATCTAATTGGTAAAACTACGATAATGTAAGGTTTGTTTAAAAACAATAATTATATTTTCTTTCTTAACTTTTTTCTTTTGTTCACCCACGCTTTCTTTTTCCTTCACACGAAATTCAATTTTTTAATTTACCATATGTATGATCTATGGCTGTTCCTTTCTCACTCCCAACACTATTGTAATTAAAAGCGTATCATAACAAATGTACATTCATGTGTCTAGAGTTATCCTCCTTGTGTTAGAGAGTTATCCTCGGTGTTGGTCTTGTATTTACTTATCTCTAGGGTGAGTGCTGCCACGTGATTGCCTCCCGAGTTCACGCGCTATTACACTGAGTCTTTGTACTAGAACTCACGTCATGCCTGGGGAGGGACGTCTATCAGTACTTCATACTTAAAACTAAAATGAAAACATTTTTTTTTGTACACGATCTACTGTAGACATAAGATGTGCTAAATTTAAACTCATTATTTTAAACATATATTTCAGTTGTTGCTGTTTTTGTTTACAAGAAGATTTGTAATAATTTCATATTTATTTTATTTTTTTAACGTTTCTATAGACAAAAACTGTTATTGCTTTGACGCTGCCCTTTCGCTATATTTTGTACTGTAGTGAATAAAGCGCTTAAACGAATTATGTTTCACCATTGTGTATACATATAGTGGTCAGGGTAGGGGCAATGCCTACTTTGTGAATTCTGACAGCCAATTTTTTTAAATAAAAAAAATATGCATACTTTATTTTTACATATGCACGGTATGCACCATTATTATAAGAAGATCAGTAAGTCTTATAATGTTATGCTGTCGTAGACTGACCATTCTACGGATTATAAAAGAGATAGAACTATACTTATTGTCATGTGTGACTTGTATGTAATGTTCTGTAAATTGTCGAATGAGTGCAGGCAAATAATAAATAAATAAATAAATATATATATATATATATATATATATATATATATATATATATATATATATATATATATATATATATGTATAAGTTTGTCAGTATAACAGCAATTTCCGGTCGTGCGCATCGTTAAAAAAAAAGTTTTCTTATTGTGTGAACAAATTGAGCTTATTTAAAACATTTTGTTAAAACTAACATTTGAATGGCAGTTTCTGTTTTATATTCAAAATAAAGCTCTTTTAAACGTCACCATTTGCCTGTAACATAATGGGTGAGCACAACTGATCGCTCAAGTCTTGAATCCATCCACCCCAGTCGCGCTACAGCCTATGGAGGGCCCTGGCCTGCTTTAGCACATCTCTCCATTCTAATTTATCCTGGGCTTTACGTCTCCATGCCCGGACTTTTAGCCGTTGTAGACCTGTCTCTACATCATCGTGGTCTGTCTTTGGGACACCTGCCTTTTGGTTTTTGCCAGTGAACAATGTTTGCTCCTCTGTTCTCTGGCATTCTTTCGAGATGACCTGCCCCCAACGTTATCTGTTCCTTATTATTTCCCTCACTATGGAGGGGTCTTCCTAAAGCTGCTCTATTTCTTGGTTAGTGCAAATCCTTTCCTTTCCTAAATATTTAGCAGATTTTCTATTGTTTTTATCAGCATCCAGGATTCACTTGCATACATAACTTCTGGTCTTAGGATTATTTTGTAGACAGTTTTCTTTGTTTTCTTGATTTTAAGTGTGTGTGTGTGTTATAGCAAATCTCTGTTGCCTGCCGCTAGTTGTTTCTTGACTTCTGTCATTAGGTAATTTTTTTCGAGGACCATTATTTGTTTGATTAATTTCATTGTAAAATATTTTACTTATTATCTATGGCGTGTTTTAAGATCATTAACGATATGTTTATGTTAAGTCTTCAGAGGATGGGGGATGAAATCTTATAAAAATAATAATCTACATCAAGGACACTGATAATTTTTTGATATAGTCATAGATAGTGAACAATTTAAACAAAAGGTGAAGGGGTGGTGATTCTTTAACTAATTTGCTTCAGATTTTATTTTTATTATAAGACAATATATTACGGGTGAATAAAATATTTGTTGCCTGTATCACACCATTAAGTTAACAAAAAGTGTACACAGTATCACTACGTCTCACTTGTCTCACGTACATTTGACGTACTGTTCACCACAGTGAAACAAATCTCGGTGAATCTGTCAGCTGCAACACCGATTCTCAAGGCTACACTTCTTATGCGTCATGTTGGATCAATAAGTCAATTCTCATCTAGGTTTTTTTTTATATTAGGAAAAATAAAAGACATATTGTTTTGCTTTATTTTTTATATATAAAAAAAAGATCAACAAAAGTCCTATTTGTTGATGCTAAACTGCTGAAGTAATGTCAAACTAAGCCTATGGTTGAACCACGGCTTATGTAAAATCTACCTCTGACACCATCTGTCAGAGCAGTTGAATGAAGAGAGAGACCAATCCACCACTGATCTTCGTCGTGACATAATCTGGATTAATCCAGATTAGGACCAACCGTTTTTCTAAGTACAGAAACATCTCAAAGCCATTGTGATACAAAATGAAATTGAAGTTGCGAAAATTACGTTAAGGTAAAGTATTTATAGTCAAGAATTCCTTGGGATTACTCAAGATTGTCCCAACAAACAGAACATTGACAGGCCCGTTAGTTTGTAAGAGATAAAACTAACTTTTTTTTAATGAATGCATGTAATGGTAGACTACTCTATGCGCATATATGAAGTGCATGTAATGGTAGACTACTCTATGCGCATATATGAAGTACATGTAATGGTAGACTACTCTATGCGCATATATGAAGTGCATGTAATGGTAGACTACTCTATGCGCATATATGAAGTACATGTAATGGTAGACTACTCTATGTGCATATATGAAGTACATGTAATGGTAGACTACTCTATGCGCATATATGAAGTACATGTAATGGTAGACTACTCTATGCGCATATATGAAGTACATGTAATGGTAGACTACTCTATGCGCATATATGAAGTGCATGTACGGCCTTTTTTTTTTCTTCATTCCTTATTTGATATATAAGTCTCGTTCACCTTGTCTTTATTGGCGGAAGTCTTGTATGGACATCATACAATTGTTTTAAAGTATTGCATTTAATAAAAGTCTACAATTTGATACAAAAGTGTTTCCTATAATGGCACCCACTATTACAGCGTACTTTAAATGACGTCCTTAATATACACATTTAATATGTTTAGATAATGAAATAACTAATATTGAACTTAACAAACACCTATGATATTATTCTGTATTGTCTGATATTTGGCAAGAGTTGGATTTTAGTCTAATTATGTGGTTAAATGTTCTGTTTCCAAACCAAGTGTATCGAGATCGAGTCTCGGAGTTTTAATTTCACATCTTCGGTCGTTCCTTAGAAGACCCATTTTTTTAAGCGTATCTGGCTTTCGTTAGCGGTACCGTGGTTAGGTTTGGGTGTGGTTGTTGGAACTATCAATTGTATTTTTTTAAAATTATTTTACGCATTTCCCGAGCACCTTCTCAATAATGGTCCAACATAATAACACGATTAGAACAATTTGTCGATATAAAGTATACTCAAAGCACAGGTAATGCCGTTTGAAATGCCTGTTAATAATTCTTGTACTTAAGGACAATAACAACATATTTCTTGAGTTCTAATAAAAAAAACCCACAGTCTAACAATGCATGCCTGTATTATAAAATATTAAATTTCCCCTTCAGACCATACGATTTTTATGGCAGATGATATAAAGGTCATCTGTTTCTGTGGCCCACGGTTAACGTGGGTGTCATGTGGCCAGCACAACGACCAGCCGCCTTTACTTTGCCCCATTAATGTCAAGTACCATAAGATCTGGATTGACTCAGAGGTGCCCAAAGATTCCGAAATTCAACATCCCAGTCTTCACCACGATTCAAACTAGGGACCCCCGGTTAGGAAGCTAAGCGCTTTACCCCTCAGCCACCGCGCTTGTATTAAGCTAATTTCTATTTTCTTTGGTATATATGATAAAAAACCAAGTAGTTTTTTTTTTAATTTAAAATTAACAATTCACAAGCTAATACATACTTTTTCCCCCACATTCAGGCCAGTTTGCTCAAGACCTGAGTCACTTCCACATTTCCTGGCCCAGCAGAGTCAACCATGTAGGTGAGCACATAAGTCATGACTTGCATGCCAAAAGTCCGCAGCTGCCTCGCGCTAGGCGGAGCGCCGACGGCCAGGACAGCATGGACATCTCGCCTGCTGCTCATGAAGCAGACACCAGTGCTCACCACGGAGTATTACATTACAAAATTCCGCTACATAAAGACAAGGACGTTGTGGTTCAGCTCAAAAGGAGTTCTGCACTTCTGGCTCCCTCAGCCATTCTGGAACGCAGGTCCAAGAACGTCTCTGACTCCAGCTTCATCAGACTGAGCCATCACAACAGCTGCCATTTTACCGGGACAGTGACAGGAGTAGCCGATTCCAAAGTTGCTTTGTCCGCATGTAATGGCTTGGTAAGTACTTAGCGCGAACGAGCGTAATGTCTTTTTAGAACGTGTGAGACGCGCGTTTGCGATAATGTGTGTATGTGTTTATGTGGTGGTGCTAGTCTTTGCTGAAAACATATAGAATAATACTGGGTCACGTGAGGTAATTACAAATATTGTATTTTCACATCGTCCATTCCGTGACACGTTTTCCGATACACCCCCCTCCCGGCACTTTTACAACCACATCTAGAAAGTTCTTGTTGAAGCACTGGCCTACAAATTATTAGACTATCCTGAGTCAGCATTGATTCATTTTTGCAGTTTTACAAAGGAATTGGGTGGTTAATGATTCTTTATATTTTCATAGGTTAAATCTAAACCCAAATCTCAAATAGCGCGGAAAAATCTTATATATGTGAAGGAATAACAGAATTCATCTTACAAATTTAAATTATTATGAAAAGATTGAAAACACACTATATATCAAGCAATAATACATATTATAATCTTTATCCAACATGAAGCTTAAAACTTATGAACTGAACAGACTGACTTGTGAACCCTGAAACAAACTTGGGTCATACGTTTTCAAACCAAAACTTGTGGTAGAGGAAATGAAATTAATCATGTTCATTTCTTATTACCTCCCTTTACTTGTGAACTATTCTGTGTGGAGTCTTGCATCTTACAGAAACTAATGTATAGATAAACTTCCTGTTTACACTTCTCTTGTAACCATGACGCGTACACCACGTGACAGTTATGTGCATTGCATAATGATTCTTGATAATGAGCATTTACTTTAAAAAAAAAAAAAGGCATAATATACTGAAGAACGAGTCTTTTGACGCCACTTTACCAATTCACCACAGTTCGGGCAGTCCAAAAAAAGCCCGTTACGTGCTAAGGACTTCAAATTGTCAGTTGTTACACTATTTCCCCTCTGCCGTTTCTACTTACTCGACTCTAAATATTAGGCGGCACGTCACATCAGCGACTGTTATGTCTGACACTGAGTTACCACTCTTGATTTACACGGTGTCGTTTTTCACTTAGTGCTCCGTGTTAGTTTCTCATCTCCAGTTTCTGAATGGGCAACCCGCAGAGTGGATCCGGTGTTCTATTTCAATAGTGATTTTTTCCCCTTTAATATAAATGTATAATTGTTCATCTCTCTCTCTCTCTCTCTCTTTCTCTCTCTCTCTCTCTCTCTTTTCTCTCATTCTGTCTCTTTCTCTCTCTTTCTTTCTCTGTCTCTCTCTCTCTCTTTCTCTGTCTCTCTCTCTGTCTCTCTCTCTCTTTCTCTTTCTCTGTCTCTCTCTCTCTCTTTCTCTGTCTCTCTCTCTCTCTTTCTCTGTCTCTCTCTCTTTTCTCTCATTCTGTCTCTTTCTCCCTCTTTCTCTTTCTCTCTCTCTCTCGAACTAGAATGTGTTATTCATGTCTTGATTACTTTAATGCACTGGTTCATAGACGCCTACTATGTGGTTTGGTGTAAGCTTGGGACTTTCGTAAAGATTGTCCCGAGATCGAATCTTGTTCGCCTTCATTCATAGTACTTGTTTGCTCACTATACAAAGTCCAGTTTATAACATATTAAACTATATACGTCTGACAAGACTGTCACAAGACTGCAGTTTTTGTTTCAGTCAAGAGATGGCCAACCTTTTCGACCGTTGGCCACATACTTTTCCAAAAACGAATGCCACAAGCCTCACCATCAAGTCCAGTCTAATTGAAGTGAACCTGTGCGCTTTCATTTTGTACAGTGGGCATATCTTTCGAGAGGCCGGAAAGTACCGCGTTAGTAGCCGGTGGTAGCTTAGTGGACGTAGGTTGGCCATCACTGTGGTAGGCTAAATGAATGTCGTGTGCATATCTAAATGTTTCTGGATCGACTGGATACAATTTTTTTTTTGGTTAAAATCTCGAACACATCAAACTGAGAATGTAGGCTGGCCTTTCAACATTCGTCAAGTATTTGTGTAATTTTATACTAGCTTGCCCAAATTATGTACATTTAAAGGATGGTTAAAATAAGAGTCTAATGAACCCCATTCACCAATCGTAAACAACAAACAACCCAGGTAACGTTATTCTAGTCTACCACTACCCAGGTAATGTTATTCTAGTCTACCACTATCTAGGTAATGTTATTCTAGTCTACCACTATCTAGGTAATGTTATTCTAGTCTACCACTACCCAGGTAATGTTATTCTAGTCTACCACTATCTAGGTAATGTTATTCTAGTCTACCACTACCCAGGTAATGTTATTCTAGTCTACCACTACCCAGGTAATGTTATTCTAGTCTACCACTACCCAGGTAACGTTATTCTAGTCTACCACTACCCAGGTAATGTTATTCTAGTCTACCACTACCCAGGTAATGTTATTCTAGTCTACCACTACCCAGGTAATGTTATTCTAGTCTACCACTACCCAGGTAAACCTTAACATATTTTAAAAGAAAGTTAAAAACAAAAGCTCTGATTGAATTTGAATGATTTCTCTGGACTGAAGGTTTTAGTTTGTGTACACTTTGCTAGAACGTTAAAGTGCTAACAAGTCTATAATAAGTTTGGACCACACATCGTGAGTCCCGGGCTCACACTAAACAGACGACGTTGTAATGTTCCTGAAGACGTGAGCTGGTTTGTATTGAACTCCTTCACACCAGTATGTCTGGCGGCTTGTTAAAAAAATTAAAAGTAATTGATTATATATGAGTTCCATTTTGCCAAGTGAATATTTTAATCCTGAAGTAGAAATCACGAAAAGATAAAACACACGCTGTATATTAAGCAATGATCATCTTTCCCATTCTCGATACAAAACACATTCTGTATATTAAGCAATGATCATCTTTCCCATTCTCGCTACAAAACACATTCTGTATATTAAGCAATGATCATCTTTCCCATTCTCGCTACAAAACAGCCCTTCCATTCAGATTCACTATTGAGTCTTTCGTCTCCACGCCCAAACCCAAAGATATTCCTCCAAACCGTCAATCCATCGTATTCGTGGTCTCCCTAAGGGTTGCCTGGCGTTTGGTTTTTGCCGGTATACAATGTTTGTTCCTCTGCTATCTGGCATTCTTTCAAAGTGACCTTCCCAGCGAAGTCTGTTCTTTTTATTTCTGTCACTTTAATACAATCGATATATCTCATGGTTAGTGCGTGTCCTCCACCCATCTTGTATAGCATCATAGATTCCCATTCCCAAGTATTTAGGACATTTTTGGCTGTCTTTTACAATGTCGAGGTCTTACTTGCATACATAGCTATTGGTCTTATTGTGCAATTGTATATCATTTTTCTTTATTTTATCTTGATAATATTTTCTTCTTAAGAAATGGCCGGTGCAATAGAACGCTCCTGTTTCCTCCTGATGTTCTTTCCTTTATTTCTGTCAGTGGATCATATTTGAAATTTTCTGTACTTCCTTGATATTTGAAAGTTTGAACATTTTCAATCCTGTGGTCAGTAATTTTAATTACCGTTTCTCTGTCTAATTGTTTCTTGCCGTAGCGATATACTTGGTTTTGCTTTGACCTCAAGTCCTGTTGATCGAGATGTTTCTTCCAGTTCTGTGAAAGCTCTAGCAAATTCAGAGGCGTCTTTACCCAGTAAGGCAATGCCATCGGCTCAAAGCAAGGTACTGTTTCCTATACGTTGGTATTTTATTTCTTCTTCCCAAATTCTTGATACTAGTCTGTGTATCTGGAAATGCAGGTCTTTTCTAAATTCCTCCACAGTTTATAATATACAAGTAGGGGAGGATTAGGTAAATCATGAACCAAAAACAACAAATCTGTTTAGTCTATATATTTCAAGCTTTGGATGAGATCTGCAACTGTGAATATATTCAATTTGAACTTAAAAATATATAATCATGATTAAAATTTCCCCTTTCAGACCACGCGATCTATAGGGTAGATGATGTTAAGGTCATCAACGGTTAACGAGGGGCAGGGTGGCATGTGGCCAGCATAACTACCAACCGTCTTTACTTTCCCCAACTAAAGCCAGATACCCATTAGAATTAGGTCGACTCAGGGGTGATTTTAAAATCCCAAAGTTGATAATCCCAGTCTTCACCAAAATTCGAACCCAGAACTCCAGGTTTCGGAAGCCAGGCGCTTAGCCCCTCATTGTATCAGTGTTATGAATTCCATATTACCACTTTTTTGTTCTTTCTTGTCTGCTAACTTTGCATTTTATAGTCTTTACAACAGGCATCATAAATAACTACTTGGATTAGAGATTATCTAGCCACATTGTTTCCATCTATGACGTGATATCTAGATCTATCTCACTTGCCTTGACGCCAAAAAATGTGGCTTATCGCCCTTTGTCGTCTGCACTACGTAATGTCGCTAGAAACGAGATGATACGACAGACAGCGCAGCTATGCGAGCACGTGACCTCGACGTCTCCGATGCTGTTCCCTTGTCATTCGTCTCAGTGTGTCAGAGGGGTGGTCTGGAAATAAGATAGGTCAAGGCCACTGCACTACTGCATTTATGCAGATGCAGCGATTAAAAGGGGGGGGGGGGGGAAACAGATATATACCCGACTGATAAGGATGTTAGAATACCTGGTGCTGTGCGGGGAAAGGTATAAAGATATCGAGGTCTGCATTCAATAGTTGAGTGGTGGTATTTAATATCATGCAGGTCTACCTAGCAGCTTATACAATGAAGGTGCCGTGTAGACTAATATAATGCAGGCATAAACTCAATGTATAGTCTAATGTAGTCAAACTGAATTTCCATTGATTGGACCAATACAAATTATCTTACTTTATCTTATCTTAAAATCAGACTAAAGAGCTACCTAGTAATAGATATCTCAGTGATGGACAAACAACTGCAGTGATGGACAAACAACTGCAGTGATGGACAAACAAACAACTTGCAGTTATGGACAAACAAACAACTGCAGTGATGGACAAACAAACAACTGCAGTGATGGACAAACAACTGCAGTGATGGACAAACAACTGCAGTGATGGACAAACAAACAACTGCAGTGATGGACAAACAAACAACTGCAGTGATGGACAAACAAACAACTGCAGTGATGGACAAACAACTGCAGTGATGGACAAACAAACAACTGCAGTAATGGACAAACAAACAACTGCAGTGATGGACAAACAACTGCAGTGATGGACAAACAAACAACTGCAGTGACGGACAAACAAACAACTGCAGTGATGGACAAACAACTGCAGTGATGGACAAACAAACAACTGCAGTGATGGACAAACAAACAACTGCAGTGATGGACAAACAACTGCAGTGATGGACAAACAACTGCAGTGATGGACAAACAAACAACTGCAGTGATGGACAAACAAATGCAGTGATGGACAAACAAACAACTGCAGTGATGGACAAACAACTGCAGTGATGGACAAACAAACAACTGCAGTGATGGACAAACAAACAACTGCAGTGATGGACAAACAAACAACTGCAGTGATGGACAAACAAACAACTGCAGTGATGGACAAACAAACAATTGCAGTGATGGACAAACAACTGCAGTGATGGACAAACAAACAACTGCAGTGATGGACAAACAACTGCAGTGATGGAAAAACAACTGCAGTGATGGACAAACAACTGCAGTGATGGACAAACAAACAACTGCAGTGATGGACAAACAAACAACTGCAGTGATGGACAAACAAACAACTGCAGTGATGCGGCCTTAACCCAAGCGTCATGGAAGGCCTGAACACTGACCTGCCGGAACTCGCAACCTATGGGCAGTGGAGACGTTGAGCTCGTCCCAGGTCATTAATGTCATATTTTGTGGAGGGATTTGGTTGCGCGAACTATCACAGCAACCCCTACCACTAAAGTCAAAGGACTGATGATGATGATGATGAAATTTAATATTTATTTACTTTACTCGTTGGTGCAAGAGTCCATAGTTACATTAAAAAAACATCCCATATTTATTTGTAATCCTCTAATCTTAATCTTTCATAATCTCTTCTCAATTTACATTCTCTATCACTCTCTCTCTCTCTCTCTCTCTTTCTCTTTTTTTCTGTGCCAACAACTAGAATTTTAACAATTGTTTTGACTAAGTTTACTGAATTATTGTTTCCCCCTCCAACGTGGAATCAGCGATATTGGGTTTCTGGGTTATTATTTTGTTTTGTTATCTTTAATGGAACTCATTCTTGGCAATTTGTTTGATCTCATTTGTACCAAATGTTCATAAATTCATTTTGCTTGTTGGTCTTAGTTCTGCATTGTTTGATCTAAGCCGAGTAGACATGATCAAATCAAAGTCTGGCGAAGAGATTGGACTGTCAGGCGAAGTGCAACTCGTACGTAAGGGAGTTCCTGCTCATTTTTATTTCAAGAACAAAATAACTTTTTTTTTTACCGTTACAGCACAAATAAATCTTGAAACCAGCGGTTCTAAAATTGTCCAGACAAGGGGTCGCGAAGAAACAAAAATGCATTTGTATTTCCATTATGGTTATAAATGCATTGGTGAATGTTACTAAAATATTACCGATGAATACATTAAATGAAGTGATGTACTATAGTCCATTTAATGTCCACAACATCCAGCCGACCACTCGGATGATCTAATGAACAACAAACTGAAGTCCAACACAAATGTTCTACTTCCTGGAATGCTTCTCACATTGCACGTCTCACCACTTCTTGTTTCACCTGCAGTCCTCTTCTATCCCAGTAACGCTACAGCCATGGAGGGCTCTGGCCTGTTTCAACACATCCCTCCATTCAGATCTCTCCTGGGCCTTTCGTCTACACGCCCTAACCCCAAGCTGTTGGAGATCTGCCTCCACATCATTAATCCATCGCATTCGGGGTCTGCCTTTGGGTCGCCTGCTTTTTGGGTTTTGCCTGTATACAATTTTCGCTCCTCTTGTGTCTGTCATTCTTTCAAGGTGACCTTCCCAACGTAGTCTGTTCTTTTGTTCTGCAGTCTTCTTACTAAGAGAATGAGTGTTTTGTAAACTTCAGGACAAGTTCAGAATATTTGGAAACGTTCCTTCACTGAACCCAGCCGGGGAGGGAGAACTAAAGAAGCGTCCCCCGGACCACCTAACTGACAAAAAGGGATGGTAACATAGTCTGTTTTCTTTTTGTTTGGATTGGGAGGTGGGGTGCTACTAGTAAAAGTTTGAGAGCTATTACTTTAAGGATACACTCCGTCCTATTTCTTTGCTATGTTCAAAAATGAATTCATCATCAATTTATGAAGTATGAACATAACCCAGCTCAACATAGACTGTTGCATGCTGGGTGGTCGCATTTTGAAAGATCTTGTAACTGTGATTATTATTTTAACCAGACACTCAAAGGATTACTTCTTCACAATATTTTTTGGTTTTCACATTGCAAACAAGGGAATAACTGACCGAAAATACGTGTCAATATAATGGAGTAAGTAAATATGGCATTATTACCTAAAAATAATGGGATTCGTTTTGACTCTGTATGAACAGACTACTTTAGTCTACAGACCATTTGAAGGCTAGACAATTGTTTTGGGGATGTGGCAGCGTTGTAATGTGGACCGTTTTATAGAGGGGTTTAAGAGCATTCCTGACAAAATAAACATATAGGCAAACTATATAAACCGTTGCGTAGCACGGGTATTAGCTAGAATATAACATACTAGTCGACCGGCGGCTTAGCATACGCCGCTATTTTGTAGGGGCTGCCTTAGGCCACTGCAGCCTAAGCGACCGCACAGGCCCCGCACTTTCATAGGACCGGCGCTAATTCTAGGTGTATAAATTATTAAATTAAACCATTTTATAACTTATAACAGATTTCACGCGGCCTCCTGATTTACCAGTAGCTCCTGGAAATCTCCGCAAATTGCAAAATATACGAAAAGTCCTGGAAATATCCGGAAATAATAAAATCTTTTGAAAACTCATACATATCTCCTGAAATATATACACAAAAATTGCTATGTTGGGGTGTCATTCAATATGGAAAACGCCAATTCTACGCGCGATAAAAAAAAGGCTTTTCGCGCCTCAAACTAATGAAGAATTACTTGAGGTCAATAATTCTCGTAAATAGATTGAAACATTTGATAATTCTTGCTATTGAGCGTGATCTATGGAGGAAACAGAATTTTTATGATATACTGTATGACTTCGCTACACGCAAGGATCGTAAAGTATTCTGTACGTAGTAAAGAATGAATAAAATCCAAATACGAATTTATTTTCTAATACAAACTCTTAATTTTCACTTATTATCCGTATCCCCGTGATCTGCACCCCGCGAAATTCGTTTCGCATTGGGCCCCACCATGGTTAAGTCCGGCCCTGCTATTTTGTGACTGGTGAATACAGAGTAGATTACTTGTTCTCTTTCCATGACTTCTTGGTCACAATGGTTAAGTCCGGCCCTGCTATTTAGTGACGGGTGAATAGTACTTAATCTCCCCCTCTTTCTTTTTTTGCCTCTAAAATTACGTGGCGTAACTCTAGTCCGTCCGAGTTGCAGAAATAAAGAGTGATCTTTCCATTACTTAGTGTTTAAACACTTAAACCATGATGAGAATATATATTAATATAAGAAAGTTTGTGTTTCAACCTAAGAATAAGTATTGGAAGATTGTAATTTTTTTCCACTTAACTAAAAGTTAATCACAATAATCTAATCTTTGACACTTTTGTTTTCAAGTTTCTGATTTTACGTTCATTAAGTAATAAAATTCAATAAAATTAAGAAAAAGAATAGAAGCGATATGAAGAAATGTGGTGACTATTTGATGAAAATTAAATAAAAACGAAAACAAAAAATGTTACCAGAGATTTTAAAATAAAAAAAAAACGTTTAAAAAAAGTGTCAAGGGGACGCCATATTGAAACATCTGTACATCAAGAACTAGTAAAACCAAGCGAAAGCGCTGAGAGATTGGGGGAAACTACAGTTCTGAAAAGTGAAACAAAAAAAACCCAACTCTTGGTTGATTCAAATATTTTACATATCAATACTTCCTAATTGTGTGCCGGAGACACCAAAAAGCAAGCGAATATGAATTGCCTCTAAGTACGAAAATAACTGTTTTAGAATCAATGTCATCAAATTTGACATCGCGAAATGTATTCAATAGTCTTAACACAATTACGTGGCTGTCTGTTATTATACCAAACTCCCATTGAACGATGAACATAAACAAGAAACATTGAACAGTTCTGATTGAACAAACTATTTGCTACCATGCAACTGACAGAAGATGGACAATGGGTTGTACTAGAATCAGGCCGCACTAGTAAGGGCTCCAGCTTAAGAAATACACAATTGGTGCAAATTATTATTTAAGAAATTAAATATTAAATACATGCTGTTTTTATATTTATAACCTATTTCTCTGTTCTGAGCCTTCTCCCCCCCGGCCCCAAACCAAAAAAAAACTTTATTCAAGACTATAGGCAAAGAGGGTGGGGAGCAGGTCAAGACATCAAGAAGTAATTTGTTAATGAAAGAGAGAATTCCATTTATTAATTTATACATTCTGTTGTCATCTATTTGTCATACTTACCCTAAAGTAACACTTTATTGAGTTAAATTTAGTTTTATAGAAGAAAAAAATAAATCATATCATGGATGCCACTTTACTCAATCCCCTGGCACTCGGCTCTGAATCCTACGTTGTCAACTGTTTTGATCCTAAAAGTACAAGCAGTAAAAAGAAACCCAGCCTACTTACAAATGTATGTCAGCGTGACATTTCCAAACGTCCCCCCCCCCCTTTTTTTTTTTTTTGCTCCGTTTTTTTTTTTTTTTTTTTTTTGAAAGATAAATTGCATTTCTTTGATTCAATCAAAAGAAGCTTTGAATTGAATTGAACATGATCGCTTCCTGGATTTTTCTGAGTTTTTTTTTTGTTACCAAAGAAAAGTTTTACTAGCATTTACTATCCTACATATTTTATTTCTTAAATAAATGTTATTTTTTGTATTTAGAAATAATTTTGTTTCTGCTTGTCTGGTTCTGGTTAAATTCCATGTGGCATGGATTTGCCATCAACTATTTAGTTGGCGGAGATATCAGGCGTGGACGTCGTGTAATCAAGGTTCACAATGTACTATTCGTCTCACGAGAAAATAGCCCAAGTAAGAAATAACGCAAATAATAATAATAATAATATAATAAAGAATTGAAATTAATAAAAAAAAATAGTAATTATAAAAAAAAGATTTTGTGCACAGAATATAGACTAGGATTATCTCAAGTTCCCAGAGACCAGAGACCAGAGTTGTCATTAAAACTCTTGGTGATAAAATTCTTATCTAATATCAAATCTCGTGAAAGCGAAGCTAGGCTTGCGTATATGGAATTTCACATTAGGTTAAACTTTGATTTTAAGTAGCATCGAGTTTCATAGCTAATCGCTTTGTATCTTTACATTGTCAGACGCCATTTGGAACCGATTGTTGGGCGATCTGTGAACCTGGAGGTGTCACCGCAAGTACCCTCTTACCTATAAGGCTCTTCCTGTATTGAGGGACCCACCCACACGAATTAGGATTTCTTCTCCCTAAGTCTTATCTTTATCTATTATTAACTTTTGTATAGTAAAACTAAGTAGGCTACACATGTAACCGTGTACACGCATCAATATTCGTAAGGCAGGTTCAGATGTACTCACTTTTTCAGTTTGACAATTTTCATGCATTTGACAAATTATAATTAGATAATTATACGTACGTGAGAGAAAAACATAGATGCAGGTGTAGAATAAAAGAAGTAAAAATGTATGAGGATAAGGAGAGTAAGAAAGATAGATGAAGATAAGAAAAGAAAGAAAGATAGATGAAGATAAGAAAAGTAAGAAAGATAGATGAAGATAAGAAAAGAAAGAAAGATAGATGAAGATAAGAAAAGTAAGAAAGATAGATGAAGATAAGAAAAGAAAGAAAGATAGATGAAGATAAGAAAAGTAAGAAAGATAGATGAAGATAAGAAAAGAAAGAAAGATAGATGAAGATAAGAAAAGTAAGAAAGATAGATGAAGATAAGAAAAGTAAGAAAGATAGATGAAGATAAGAAAAGTAAGAAAGATAGATGAAGATAATAAAAGTAAGAAAGATAGATGAAGATAAGAAAAGTAAGAAAGATAGATGAAGATAAGAAAAGAAAGAAAGATAGATGAAGATAAGAAAAGAAAGAAAGATAGATGAAGATAAGAAAAGAAAGAAAGATAGATGAAGATAAGAAAAGTAAGAAAGATAGATGAAGATAATAAAAGTAAGAAAGATAGATGAAGATAATAAAAGTAAGAAAGATAGATGAAGATAAGAAAAGTAAGAAAGATAGATGAAGATAATAAAAGTAAGAAAGATAGATGAAGATAAGAAAAGTAAGAAAGATAGATGAAGATAATAAAAGTAAGAAAGATAGATGAAGATAATAAAAGTAAGAAAGATAGATGAAGATAAGAAAAGAAAGAAAGATAGATGAAGATAAGAAAAGAAAGAAAGATAGATGAAGATAAGAAAAGTAAGAAAGATAGATGAAGATAATAAAGGTAAGAAAGATAGATGAAGATAATAAAAGTAAGAAAGATAGATGAAGATAAGAAAAGTAAGAAAGATAGATGAAGATAATAAAAGTAAGAAAGATAGATGAAGATAAGAAAAGTAAGAAAGATAGATGAAGATAATAAAAGTAAGAAAGATAGATGAAGATAATAAAAGTAAGAAAGATAGATGAAGATAATAAAAGTAAGAAAGATAGATGAAGATAATAAAAGTAAGAAAGATAGATGAAGATAATAAAAGTAAGAAAGATAGATGAAGATAAGAAAAGTAAGAAAGATAGATGAAGATAATAAAAGTAAGAAAGATAGATGAAGATAATAAAAGTAAGAAAGATAGATGAAGATAAGAAGAGTAAGAAAGATAGATGAAGAATAGAAAAATAAGAAAGATAGATGAAGATAAGAAAAGTAAGAAAGATAGATGAAGATAAGAAAAGTAAGAAAGATAGATGAAGATAATAAAAGTAAGAAAGATAGATGAAGATAAGAAAAGTAAGAAAGATAGATGAAGATAAGAAAAGTAAGAAAGATAGATGAAGATAATAAAAGTAAGAAAGATAGATGAAGATAAGAAAAGTAAGAAAGATAGATGAAGATAAGAAAAGTAAGAAAGATAGATGAAGATAATAAAAGTAAGAAAGATAGATGAAGATAATAAAAGTAAGAAAGATAGATGAAGATAATAAAAGTAAGAAAGATAGATGAAGATAAGAAAAGTAAGAAAGATAGATGAAGATAAGAAAAGTAAGAAAGATAGATGAAGATAAGAAAAGTAAGAAAGATAGATGAAGATAAGAAAAGTAAGAAAGATAGATGAAGATAAGAAAAGTAAGAAAGATAGATGAAGATAATAAAAGTAAGAAAGATAGATGAAGATAATAAAAGTAAGAAAGATAGATGAAGATAAGAAAAGTAAGAAAGATAGATGAAGATAAGAAAAGTAAGAAAGATAGATGAAGATAATAAAAGTAAGAAAGATAGATGAAGATAAGAAAAGTAAGAAAGATAGATGAAGATAAGAAAAGTAAGAAAGATAGATGAAGATAATAAAAGTAAGAAAGATAGATGAAGATAAGAAAAGTAAGAAAGATAGATGAAGATAAGAAAAGTAAGAAAGATAGATGAAGATAATAAAAGTAAGAAAGATAGATGAAGATAAGAAAAGTTAAGAAAGATAGATGAAGATAAGAAAAGTAAGAAAGATAGATGAAGATAATAAAAGTAAGAAAGATAGATGAAGATAAGAAAAGTAAGAAAGATAGATGAAGATAATAAAAGTAAGAAAGATAGATGAAGATAAGAAAAGTAAGAAAGATAGATGAAGATAAGAAGAGTAAGAAAGATAGAGAAAGATAAGAAAAGTAAGAAAGATAGATGAAGATAAGAAGAGTAAGAAAGATAGAGAAAGATAAGAAAAGTAAGAAAGATAGATGAAGATAAGAAAAGTAAGAAAGATAGAGAAAGATAATAAAAGTAAGAAAGATAGATGAAGATAATAAAAGTAAGAAAGATAGATGAAGATAAGAAAAGTAAGAAAGATAGATGAAGATAATAAAAGTAAGAAAGATAGATGAAGATAAGAAAAGTAAGAAAGATAGAGAAAGATAATAAAAGTAAGAAAGATAGATGAAGATAATAAAAGTAAGAAAGATAGATGAAGATAAGAAAAGTAAGAAAGATAGAGAAAGATAATAAAAGTAAGAAAGATAGATGAAGATAATAAAAGTAAGAAAGATAGATGAAGATAAGAAAAGTAAGAAAGATAGATGAAGATAAGAAAAGTAAGAAAGATAGATGAAGATAAGAAAAGTAAGAAAGATAGATGAAGATAATAAAAGTAAGAAAGATAGATGAAGATAAGAAAAGTAAGAAAGATAGATGAAGATAATAAAAGTAAGAAAGATAGATGAAGATAAGAAAAGTAAGAAAGATAGATGAAGATAAGAAGAGTAAGAAAGATAGAGAAAGGTAAGAAAAGTAAGAAAGATAGAGAAAAGAAGCAGAGAGAGTAGGATATATTGAAAAAAAAATAAAGGAAAGAGAGAGAAAGAGATAGAGAGAGAAAGAGAGAGTGAGAGAAGAGAATAAAAGAAAGAATGTGAGAACGATAGAGTAAGAATGTTCGAGAATTAGAGACAGGTAGAAAATGACCGAGGTTGGGAGAAGACAAGAGAAAGAAACACCCAAAAAAAAAACACCAACAAAAAAACTTTCATTTAGTATCATTTATCTGAGGCCTATCGATAATTAGATAAAAGATAATGTTCATAACTCATTAAAGCTTTTGATTTTTTTTCCTCCTATTTCTCTCCTGGATGACCTGTCTAATAGTCTGCTCTCTCCGTCCCCAAGGTGTCCCCCTCCTCCACTGACTTTATCAAAGGACAAACACATGTAGGGCAATTAGATTTCGTGCTAGCTATAACTAGTCCTCCCATCCCCCACCCCCGGCCTTTGTGTGCTGGCTATCTGCAGAAGCGCTATAAGGAGATAACCCAAGCCTGCTGTACCTGATACAGACTCGAGTACTGCCGAATGTTCCTGCATGTCTATCACTTGGTACTAATGTCCCAATGACTCAAGATCTTCGGGCTAGTCCTTCAAACTAGTTCCATGGGGAAATGATTTTTTTTAAATGTACAAACAAAGAAAAATCATTTGTGTACATAGATGTGGTTAAAACACCAACCTATCATGACCTAACATAAGCCTACCATGAACTCAAGGCAGGCGTTACAAACTTAGGGGTCTAATTTAATGGATGCTTGCGAGGCACCTCTTCTAACTTTTGTTATTTACAATAACAAGTATTACTATTAATTAGATCATTATATCAACTTTTGTTACACAGCATGCATAGGAAGCAAAGCAAACACAATAGGCGCCAGTGGATTAATTAAAGTTTAAGTCTAAATAGGTTAACCCTTTAGGTCCTACATTTTTAAAAGACTGTAAAAAATGTAAATTGCGGGGCCCCTGACAGGCTCGGGGTTCAATTAGGAGTAATCAGTCAAATTGGCGTTAGGCCGCCATTCAAGAACCTATCATTCAAGCATGCATTAGCTTGAACCTATCATGAATGTAGCATGAATTAGCTTGAACCTATCATGAATGTAGCATGAATTAACTTGAACCTATCATGAATGTAGCATGAATTAGCTTGAACCTATCATGAATGTAGCATGAATTAGCTTGAACCTATCATGAATGTAGCATGAATTAGCTTGAACCTATCATGAATGTAGCATGAATTAGCTTGAGCCTATCATGAATGTAGCATGAATTAGCTTGAGCCTATCATGAATGTAGCATGAATTAGCTTGAACCTATCATGAATGTAGCATGAATTAGCTTGAACCTATCATGAATGTAGCATGAATTAGCTTGAACCTATCGTAGATCTGAAACTAACATGGGCCTATCCCGAATCTAACATGAGCTATCTATCCAGTTCAACATATCATATATATTAAATCATTGAGACATGAACCTATCACTAATAAAGTATGGACCTAACGGTTTAACTAGTTGCATGTTATGGTAAATGTTTAATTTTACTAATTAAATGAGCTGCACAGCGACCTGTGCACAAAACAAAATGGTGATTGTGGTAAACAACCACATTGAAACACTGTTATGTTGTGTTCCTATGAGCAAGTTTTTCTTTCTTTTCTCACATACTTTGTGCTGCATGCTTGCTAGTTTATTTTTTTCAACATAAGTACAAAGTGCACGACATTCGGTGTTTTTTTTTAATATTTAACTTTAGAATGTTTTGCCAGCTGGCTTTGTCCCCATGTGTGCAGCAGCCAAAATGAGCATTGAACCCGTCTCGTGTTTCATTCGCTGTGGAACTTGTTTGTCAAACTGACATATGTATTAAGTCTATACAGATCTAGGTTGTCCTAGTTTACAGCATCAATAAGTAACTATACATACAAGTGTTTTTATTTCCCTTATTGTCCAGCATTCTAACGTAAAGTACCAATACATTACAGACTGAATGAATTACAGTGTAGTGAATTTATTTAGAGACGTTATCCAAAGTCCTCGAAGACTTGTGAATTATATAGGTTTTTTTGTTATTGTTTTTTAGCGGCCCCCGAAAGGGGAAAAGACGCAATTAGTTTTGTGCGAAATGTCTGTCCGTTTGTCCGTCTGTCCCGTTTAGATCTCGCAAACTACAAAAGATATTGAAAATCCGACATCACAATATTTTAGACCATTCAAAGTTCTGATGCAACGGCTGCTTTTTTTTTTCTGAAAGCGAAAAATCTAATTTTTAAAATCAGTTATGCAAGCAGTTTTTAAAGACAAAAAAATTAATTAGTATGCATTATAAGTTAGACCTAAATTAAAACGATTAGTAATCTTATAAACAACATTTTCAGTCTTTTTTTTTTTTTTTTTTTTTTTTTTATTATTGCAAAAACATTTTTTTCCTAGTTTCAGATTGAGCCTTTTCAAAAAATTACATCGATTATAAGACTTCAGTTAGGCCAGGAGAGGCGCGGTAGTTGAGCGGTAAAGCGCTTGGTTTCCGAACCGTGGGCCCCGGGTTCGAATCCTGGTGAAGACTGGGATTTTCTACTTCGGAATCCTTAGGCGCCTCTGAGTCCAACCAATGGACATAGGACGTACCAATGGGTACCTAATATTAGTTGGGGAAAAGCAAAGGCGGTTGGTCGTTGTGCTTGCTACATGACACCCTCATTAACCGCAGGACACAAAAAAACAGATGAACTTTACATCATCTGCCCTATAGACCACAAGGTCTGAAAGGGGAACTAGTTAGGCCAGGTTCACATCTAACTTTGCATTCACTTGCACCTATCCTTTGATCAGTTGTACCGTTGGGGCACTACACAAGATCTGTCAACCTTCTTTCTCCATTCTTATCTCTCATTTGTCTTTGATATAATTTCATTTGGATGTTCTTTCTGAAAATATTGAAGCCTGCCTGGGTGGGCCACTTCGGGGGCCGATTTTGAGTTTGTGTTCCCACACAAACTGTCTTCGTAATCTTGTTATAATGATTTTTATTTTAGTAACTATCCGGATATGACCCGCGAGCCTTAGGGTATCACTGATCTAGGGGATTTGGATCTATGTCAAACATGGCGAATGTCCCCCCCCCCCAAAAAAAAAGTATGTAAATGGGGTTTACCCGTTTAGCCGACATATTCATATCTAATATATAGAGTGTAATATAAAATACTGTGACAATGTAATCAATAACGGTACTCACTTTTTTCAATATGAGGAAACATTAGCACTCTTCTTGTATTTGAACGTTTGTTATTCATTTCTAGCAGTTAAAAGTTAGGCAATCTATCACTGAGACACAAAACACACACACACACATACATACATATATATATATATATATTACATGGGCGTAGCCAGGATTTTTTTTCGGGGAGGGTTTGGGGGGGGGGGTTGGAACCCCCTCCCCGACCCCCCACCCCACCCCGGGGGAAAAAAAAATATATATATATATATGTGTGTGTGTGTGTGTGTGTACATAATTAATCTTTATTATATTCTGACCCTTTCGGAAGACGTTTATTGTTTATTGTAGACTCCCCGCCCTTGCTAGCAAGGGGGTCTTGGGGAATTCGCAGTGCTCCCCCACCGCGGGGCGAAGCACTATTTCTGGTATTGAAAGCCAACAAAATGCATATTCTGAGGTATCTACAGTGCATTATCTTGCTATTAAAAAAATTTATTTCAAAAACCTAATGTGCTATTCTTTGGCGCATTTTCCGGCAAGCTGTTTCCGAAACTCTTATTTTGCGTAATACATTTTGTGTGAGAACATGTCCCGCAAAACCTCATGCGACGCTCTGTCACAACCTTACTAAGGATTCGACTCCCAGTTCGGCATGTGATTTCTTTGATTTAGACCCGATCTCTATGACTGACTCCTAAAATCTGTCTTAGCCATCTTTGTTGAGACACATTTAATGATTTTCAATTTCGGCAGAAGACTATTCACACTTTATTAATGGAGCCCAAGCCACTGGTAGAAATTTGTAACCTTTCTTGACTACGCTCTTGGAATTACATGCCTGTATTTCGCTTTAGATTTTATATCGAAAAGGAAAGTTTTTTCGTCAAATCATCTGTTGAGGGGTTTTAAACTAAGAAATCTCTGGAGTTTTTTTGTTTTGTTTTTAATTCAAAACCCCATTTAGTTACGATCTTAGAATTTGGTGACTGTAGTTTGCTTTAAAATAATATTGAAGAGAGAGGTTTTAACACTAAACGCTCTGTATGGGAATTTTAAACTCGAAACCATCTGGAGGGGTTTTAAACTTTAAAGAAAAAGCCATCTGGAGGAGGGGGATTTAAACTCAAAACCCCTTTGCCTACGCTCATAGATTTTATAGTGTGTAATTAGCTTTTTTTTTATATTGAAGAGGTACTTTTTAGCTTCAAACCCCAACTGGAGGGGGGGGGGGTTTAAACTCAAAACCCCTTTGGCTACGCTCATAGAATTTTGAGTGTGTAATTTGCTTTTTTTATATTGAAGATGTAGTTTATCATAAATTTTGGAGGGGGGTTTAAAATCAAAATCTTCCTCAACTGTGCTGTTGGAATTTGGGGATTGTTGTTTGCATTGTTTTTGTTTTGTTTTATAGAAGAGGGGGATTTAACTGCAAAAACCTCTGGTAGGGGGTTTAAAATTCAAAACCCTCTGTAGGGGGTTTTTAAACTCAAAGCCCCCTGGTAGAGGGATTTGTATATCAAAACCCCCTGAAAGGGTTTTTTTAAATCTCAAAACCCCCTGGTAGGGGGATTTAAACTCAAAACTGCCTCGGCTGTGCTGTGGTAAGTGATGATTTAGTATTAAAATATCACCTAAAATAAAGAAAATGAAAGCAAAAATCAGTCACAATTTATTCCGTTCCCCCCCAGGGGGGGGGGGAGATTTCATTTCGGGGGGGGGGGGGGGTTGGAACCCCAAGAACCCCCCCCCCCATGGCTACGCCCATGATATATTAACAAAATAATAGAACAGATCCTTGACAATTCAAAACGCCAATATATATATTATTGTTAAATGAAAATGTGTCTGCAGTATTCCTACATAAAGAAAAAACAAATCCAGATTTTGAGAGTCATAAGTTGCTGCTGAACAGACATTTTAAAGTAGCTGGTGAAGACACATTTTAAAGTAGCTGGTGAAGACACATTTTAAAGTAGCTGGTGAAGACACATTTTAAAGTAGCTGGTGAAGACACATTTTAAAGTAGCTGGTGAAGACACATTTTAAAGTAGCTGGTGAAGACACATTTTAAAGTAGCTGGTGAAGACACATTTTAAAGTAGCTGGTGAAGACACATTTTAAAGTAGCTGGTGAAGACACATTTTAAAGTAGCTGGTGAAGACACATTTTAAAGTAGCTGGTGAAGACACATTTTAAAGTAGCTGGTGAAGACACATTTTAAAGTAGCTGGTGAAGACACATTTTAAAGTAGCTGGTGAAGACACATTTTAAAGTAGCCATCGCAGCTATTTCCATCACATAAGACGTTGGTGAAGTTATTTCCATCACATAAGACAATGGTGAAGTTATTTCCATCACATAAGACGTTGGTGAAGTTATTTCCATCACATAAGACATTGGTGAAGTTATTTCCATCACATAAGACGTTGGTGAAGTTATTTCCATCACATAAGACGTTGGTGAAGTTATTTCCATCACATAAGACGTTGGTGAAGTTATTTCCATCACATAAGACGTTGGTGAAGTTATTTCCATCACATAAGACATTGGTGAAGTTATTTCCATCACATAAGACGTTGGTGAAGTTATTTCCATCACATAAGACGTTGGTGAAGTTATTTCCATCACATAAGACGTTGGTGAAGTTATTTCCATCACATAAGACGTTGGTGAAGTTATTTCCATCACATAAGACGTTGGTGAAGTTATTTCCATCACATAAGACGTTGGTGAAGTTATTTCCATCACATAAGACGTTGGTGAAGTTATTTCCATCACATAAGACGTTGGTGAAGTTATTTCCATCACATAAGACGTTGGTGAAGTTATTTCCATCACATAAGACGTTGGTGAAGTTATTTCCATCACATAAGACGTTGGTGAAGTTATTTCCATCACATAAGACGTTGGTGAAGTTATTTCCATCACATAAGACGTTGGTGAAGTTATTTCCATCACATAAGACGTTGGTGAAGTTATTTCCATCACATAAGACGTTGGTGAAGTTATTTCCATCACATAAGACGTTGGTGAAGTTATTTCCATCACATAAGACGTTGGTGAAGTTATTTCCATCACATAAGACGTTGGTGAAGTTATTTCCATCACATAAGACGTTGGTGAAGTTATTTCGTTAAAATTCCTTTTGGTTTGGACGACCTGAACGTAATATTCCACAAGGAAGACACACACACACACATACACACACACACAGACACAAAAAATTTGTTTTGGAAAAAAACAAACGAAAACAAAGCTTATATATTAAGTGCAATTGTATCAATTAGTTTGGATCAGCCATGCTTACAATCGACCTAGACATAATAAATGTGTGCGATTAGAAATATTTTTTCCAATTGCTTTTGTTTCACTTTTATCTTTCTTAATGCGCTAGGATCCCATGACGTGTCTGGAGCAGTTGGGAAAGGGAGAGGGAAGAAGAGGGTATCTTGGTGAATGTTTACATGATCGTTTGTCTTTATGTATAAAAAAGTTTCACTCGGCGCTCAAGAGTTTTAAATGTGACTATTTCAACTTATACCAGCACATCTGTCAAGTACGATTTCTTTCCCTTGTACAAGATACGAAAGAAAATAATTAATTGCCAATAGTTAATTAGCTAATTGGTAATTTTTTAACATTGATTCTTGTTTTGTCAGGTAAAAGAAATAATTGTTCAAAATTTTAGCTTAATCGGAGATTATGTGTGGAGAAAAAACGTGTACAAACTTTTTAGCATACAGACAGACAGACGGACATAGTGAGTTGTAGTAAGCTTTGTAAACAGCACAAGAACAACTGTTATTCCTATGTGGGGAACTACAAATGGTTGTTTTATTACTGAGCAGTCATTGTGTACCTCCTTCACTTTCTATAGTCTCTTAGATTAAAGTCAAAATGATGACGTATACCTGTTTATTTATTTATTCAGGGCCGGACTTAGGTAACTGGAGGCCTTAGGCTAGGTAAAATTTTGCGGCCCCGAAGGAAACAAAATAAATAATAAACACTGAAATAATAAAAGTATGCAATTAATGTAAGTCAATTCAAGCCAATTATTAACTGAAATCCATATACAGCAAAGCCCGCAGTATGTAACCAGGGTTCCACAAGCTTCTTAAACATATTCATGCAGATGTCATAAACCTTCAACAAACCAGACTCCAAATAGAGTGTCGATATTTTCACCACAAGAAACCAAACAAGGGTCTTCTAACAGAGGTAGTCTAACGAATGTATACACTTTATACCTCGATCGACGTTTATAGCTAGACTAGTTCACATAGAGACATAGTGAGCTCTGCTATAATTAATCCAAGTTTCGCAATTGCAGACCCTAGGTGACTGCCTAGTTTTCCCATGCCTAAGGCCGGCCGTGATTTATTGACTACATGGGACACGTCCAGACTTAATTTTTTTCTCCAATGCTGTGTCTTATAGTTTTAGTCATTCCAATTGTTTAAAACTAAAAAATCAAAATCAAAATGAACAAAAAAAAAGTTGACTGAGGTCAAGATCTCTAAGCACTATAAAAATACATTCTAATAGCTTATAATACATTATAATTCTATACGATTTGGTTACACTCTGTTGAACTTGGTCTGGGGCGCCTCAGACGTTAAAGTGGCCTGACTGTGTCACCGCTCTACGAGGTTCAAAGAAACTTAAAACACTATCAAGGTATACAATCTTTGACTGGCGACACCTATTCTTTGTAGTATCTAGGTTCTTTGACATAAGGCTAAATGTCAGAAATATAGTTTCGTTTCTTTTAAGTGTTTTTTTCTTTTTAATTGTGTGCACCTTTTATAATTTAAAAAAAATATTGAAGTTTGACTCCATGAAGATAAGTTACTTGGGGTTATTTAGCGGTCATTTAAAATGATTTAGGAAACATGTGAAATGTGGATATATGCAAGCGTAAAGTTAGATTTAAAAAAAAAAGAGGTGGGGAAGTGGAGGGAACTGGATGATCGTCTGCTAGTTCATTCACAAAAATGGAGGAAGGTTAGCCATCAAGACGACACCCGGTGCACACAATTTTAACGTACGTCTGTCTGTAAAATCCCCACGGTGTTAGAGTTTCTTTATCTCTTTGATTTTCTTTTTTGTACCTACTTGAACCCCACCACCACTCTCCCTCCGTTTACAACGGCATCCACACAAGTTGTAGCGCCACGACTCCATCTCTACTCCACCTCTCTACCTGGATAAGTTTACTCTCCTAAAATAAAGTTAATTTTTCTTCACTCTCTCCGCCCCCCTTCCCACTTAAAACACCCCCTGTCCCCCCCCCCCCCCCCACTTCTTTATAAACTACAAAATCCATAAGTTTCATTATCCCAGAAGGGGAGTAAAAACCCAAACAAAAGTCTGTGTTTTGAGTTCAATAGAGGATTGAATGCCGGTTACAATTCATTCAGAACTTTTTTTGATCTAAATTTTGTTTTAAATGCTGAACCCTCGAGAATCGTAAGGTCTACTGTTTAGAAAGAGTGGCTTCATTTCCCAGACTCTGAATAGAAACAAATTCATATGAACTCAAACACGGAGACCATTTGAAGGCTGACTGTTTAACTTTGCCGGTACCTTCAGAAACTATGGCATTCTAATTTTTTTTTTTTACTTCTATCCTTAATTCTGTACAAAGCACAAGCTTAAATGAAAAAAAAAAGTTCATTTATTTAACCGGTAAAAAATTCTGAAGATAAGAGAAGTGACTAGGAAGTGGTGTAGAGTTCAATCAAATCTAGAGTAAATTTTAAAATGCTGTGGATTTTTACAAATCTTTATCAACTCACTCTGTCTGTCTGTCTGTCCGTCTGGTAAAAAGTTTTTATACGTTATTTCTCCCATATCCATGATCGGATCAAGTTGAAACTTTGCAGAATTATTCATCGGCGTAGACAATGCATGAATCACTAGAAAAAAATGAACAAATTAATCAATTGATTTCTGGTAATTAATTATTTTGTTTGATACCAACAAAGGGAATTAATCCTTCAGTATTTAAAAGATGTCGCTATGTAGTTTTGTTTGCCCTTAGATAATTGAACATGTTATCGTTCCCACAACCTCGGATCAAGATGTACATTTAGACACTTATCTGTTGTACCTAACATAACATTCATGAATCGGAAACAAAATTAACTAATCAGTCAATTAATTATTGGTAATTAATTATTTTGTTTTATATCGAATAAGGGAAATTACTTGTACATTAATGAAAGATAAGTAAGTGCGGAGTACTTCTCCTTAGATATTCTTTATTTTTTAAATAGTTTGCATGGTATCTATATTTTTCTGTGTTTAACTTTTTCATGTATATAATGACATAATAATCTAAAAAGTAACATATTAACTATATATTTGTGAAGACACTTTTTTTTTCAGCATTAGAAAAGAAGTGATTATGTACAACCAGTTTAAAGATAAAGACACATTTCCTACTCCATATGATAGGACAGATTTTTATAAGTTCCCCTTCTTACCTAATGCCATCGGGTTGCCGAATCAGCCAGATAACCAATAACTTTGCAGAGTTTAAGTCTAAAGGGCGTAACTATTGTCTATTTTTCAGGCACGTCTGCAAGATTAGAGAAGAAAATAATTTTTCAGTTTTTGGTTTATCTCCATTAAATAAGTCCTGACGTTTACTTCTGGTCTTATAGTCTATGTCCCTCTATACAGTCCATATTGGCGTTTGCAAGGACATCGTTGTTTGTAGTGCGGCCTTGCCAAGATGGAGCGCAAGCATCTTTGTTGAAAGCATTCAAGTAGTCTTAGTTGCTCTCAGTTTAATACCCATGTCTCAGATCCAGTTACGCTGGGCAGGGCACGTATCCCGTATGGGGAACGAACGTATGCCAAAAGTCTTTTTTGGTGAGTTAAAAGGTGGTTGACGTAACAGAGATGCCCGACGCTTTAAAGACCAGTTAGGCGCCAACTTGCCTTAGCTGACAGAGAGCACCTGGCAGCATACATTCAGAACGGGACAAAAAGAAAATCCTCTGCTGAGGACAGACGCAGACGGCGAAAAGAAAATCTTAACTCTTTCTCTCCGTAATTATTTACCACATTCTGGTGGAATCAACGCTGGTATCATCAGTTAGGAGAGAAAGAGTTAATCGACCACCGGCGGACAATGGTTATGCTTGCCCTGGGTGTGGCAAAATATGAAGGTCAAAGCTGGGGCTGCGTATCCACGGGAAATACTGCATTCCTCATTAATCTTCGGGCTCGAAGACAAGCCTTATTATTATAGTCCATATGTGTGTGTGTATCCTATTTGAGCAGTGAAGCCCAAGGCTTGCACTCACACAGCTGAGAGTTTGGATGATAAGTGTGATGTACACATGGATGACTTTGGTGATAACATGAACGAAAACTATTTTTTTTTTAATAAGAGATAGAGATTGTGTTTTACGATGATTTCAGCAGCAGAAAAATTCGCTAACGATCAACATGGTCTGTAGGTTTGTAAAAAACAAGGCGAATAAAATAAAAATTAATAATAATAATAATAATAATACATGTGATGCATGTATCATAACTTTTTTTTTATCCATTCAGTTTAAACTATACTCCATACTAACTAGCTGTAATTATATAGGCCACTGAGTGACTTTACCATGAAGAAGCAATAAAAAAGACATATATTGTACACGAGCGATATATATAACGCTTTAATATGTTTTATAATGTGATTATATAACTTACAAAAAAAAAAAACAACAGTTATTAAAAGGGGAGGAGTTTTGAAGGGCATTTACACAATCTACTTCCTGTTCTTTGTGCAACCTTTTCCTGGGCATCTTCTTGACGGCATGCCAATAATACAATCTCAGTCTCCGCGATTGAGTGTGTGTGTGTGTGTGAAGTCATGCTTGCTGTGAATATCATTGAATAATCTCATTTAGAGCAATGAGTGTGTGTGTGTGTGTCTATTTAAAGTCATTCATGTAGTAAGCAGACGTAACCTATACACGAGCGTAGATAACATCTACAGGCAGCGGATCCAAAATTTGTTGGACATGGCGCTTTTAAAGTTTATAGAGCTACACAAATCTACTCATGAAGATGTGCATATAGCTCCTCTTGAAGCCACAGTTGTCATTCTTACATTGATCAGAAATTCCCTTTATAAACTATTTCTCAAACTAGTCTACTAAATGTGTGATATGGACTTTAAATTAAACTTTAAGAATCGATACTTAATAGCTCACTCTAATACATTTATAGATAAGATAGCATCGATTTCTTGCCTTCTTATCCACAGACAACAATGCAAGTAGACTCTATGTCGATACCAAAAATGTAAAAATTCGAATTCATTTGTCGGTACCTGAAATTTTAAAAACTTTATATGATGTGTCGTATATGACCTTGCAAGAGTCCGGATCGCAAACATAGTATATTGTTATATTGGAATCTGGTGGTGAATATATCTAGAGAGTCTCAGAAGTTACACCTGATGGCCCGATGCCCAGTTGTGTCATGGAAATACCTATGAAGAAATAGATGAATGTAATATTTCAAGTAGAAATGATGAACAGATTGAACATACACAATATATCAGGCATTAATTATTTTACTATTTTAAACTCGATAATATATCCACAAAAAGGACTCAACGTAAAGGTTGAACCTCATGGAACCATTAGCCAAATAGAATTGAATCGTGGAGAAACTGTTGTCGTAAGCTAATTCAAGAAAAGGGATATCGTAGTAGTATAGATGGCGAAAGGCACAACTCATTCCTATGTGATAATGATGTGGGGCAGCGAAAGATTTTCTTAGTAATTACGTATTACTATATTTTTTGTGGAAGTGACAAAGAAGAGTAGTTAGATCTAGTACTCTCCCCTGGGTCTGGTTTGGTTCCAGATTCGCCTGTTGGGAAAGGCCGCTTAAAAAAATCGAATTGCCTCTACAATATTTCTAGACTCGTTTTGCATGCCTCAAGGCCATGGCGTGCCATTCACACCTCGTTTCATTGACTGCACTTTTTTCTGTCTGATTCAACGAATCTCTCGGAGCGTAGACTATTAACGCCACACTGGCTTTTGATACTGTAAATCCGTTAATGTATTGGGTTGTACTATATCTATTTGTTAATAAGCAATCTCTTAAACAACTTAGATTTATATCTTTATTTTTGTTAAAGCTTGTATCAGTTCACTCCGTCTGGTAGGCCTACAAATCGTGTACACGTCATCTCTCCTTCCACCCATTCAAGTGGAAACCTTTGTCCCAAGCAAAACATGAATCAGTTTTTAAAAAATAACCAATTAATTCATTTGGGGTAATTAATCAATTTTTATTTAATATAGAAAAGAGAAATATATCATACAATATTGAGAAATTATGGCTGCAAATGTGCCGTTTTTTCCCGTGTTGCTTCCAACGAGTACGTTTACGAAGAAAGTTTGTTTTTTTTAAATTTGCAGAAGCACGAGTTTATAAATGTTAGTGTTAACTCCCATCTCATGATCATGCGTTGACTGCAACCATTTCGGTTAAAATAGCTGGTAATTAATTAACATTTTTGCGCCAAGATGTATTGAAAGATTTTATCCAAACTTAAAAAAAAAAATACTTCATAGAATACATAGAGTAAAACTAAAAAGTAAATTACGCCTGTCAGATCTTGCGATGTATAGGACATCTGTGTCATGTGGCCAGCACAACTTTCCCCAACTCTTGTCATGTTGGGTGGACTCAGGGTCGTCTTCACCGAGATTCAAATCCGAGAAAATACGAAAGCCAAGCGCTTTGACACTCTGCCACCAAGCTCGTGTAGCACATAGAGCTACAGAAACTATTGATACCTACAGGGATGCTTCGTTTTGAGAAATACAAAAACAGAATAAAACCTAGTCGAAAAAAGAATAACAAATTTTGGCAGTAAAAATCTTCCCTGTATTGACATTCCAATAATAAAGGCTTACTGTTGCTTAACTTTATCAGCTTTGTGATGCACTTAGCGATCAGGTTATATTTTACAACAGAGCCTAGATCTTTTGTATATTTCTATTTAAATACCAAATATCAGATTATAATAGATATTGTTGTAGCAGTAAAAAAAAAAAGGGGCTTTGATTTATTGTTAAATCTGTATCAATAACAACTAGCAATGTATTGTTATTTCGCAATACCATAGGGAAAGTATTTTTCTCTAAGATTATGTCTATGGAAATGCTTACAACTTTACCTAGTGGAATATTTTGATATTATCTTCTCCACTTCGATATGAAAGCAAAACATGCTCTGATCTTTCAAGATTTACACTCAGTAAAGAAGCAAAGACGTTTAGTGATGCATTCCTATCACTTTGTTATGGAAATGTTGGTTTTCCAGAGCATAGTAACCCAAGAACGAGAGATCGGAAAATTGTGTCAATTATATTTTTCTTTTCTTTCAATTTCGCGCAGTGTAGCCATTGTGTCATTGTGATCTGGGAAAAGGCAATTTTCGCATGAAACGAGAACACAATAACAATGAAATCAGCACATCTGAATTCCATCTCTTCTTACTTATTTTTAGCCCAAAGTGTGTCTAAGATATAAACATATCTAGAAAACAACAAATTAAATTAAAGTTAAATACAAACAAAAATAAAAAAAAACATTTTGTACAAAAAAGCCTATATCAACTCTCTCTCGGATTAAGCTGAAATTTTGGACAATTAATTCTTTTACCTGACAACACCACAATCCATTAAAAAAAGTTAATTAACTATTGGTAGTTGATTATTTGGTTTGGTATCTCGAACAAGGGAAAGAAATTGTACTTGACTAAAGTGGTGGCATAAGCTGAATTAGTCCCCTTTATAAGCGTTAAAGTAAGTTTTAAACTAACAAACAATACAAAACTATACAATCTTCTATAGTCATAAGCATCTAACTAGCAGAATGGTTAGTATGTTGGCATGAGGAGGCTTCAACCATGAGTTCAAATTCAGGTCGTTCCCCTTTTTTTTTTTTGTAAAAGCTTTTAAAAAAGGGATGACAGTAAAATTAACGCATCCACCTTTCTCTTTTCCCCACGCCGATGTTCCCACCTGGTCCAGATAAGTGATAGGACTATAGCATAGTGAGAAAGTGATAGGATTCTAGCATAGTGAGAAAGTGATAGGATCATAGCATAGTGAGAAAGTGATAGGATCATAGCATAGTAAGAAAGTGATAGGATCATAGCATAGTGAGAAAGTGATAGGATCATAGCATAAAGAGAAAGTGATAGGATCATAGCATAGTGAGAAAGATAGGATCATAGCATAGTGAGAAAGTAATAGGATCATAGCATACCGAGAAAGTGATAGGATCATAGCATAATGAGAAAGTGATAGGATCATAGCATAATGAGAAAGTGATAGGATCATAGCGTAGTGAGAAAGTGATAGGACCATTGCATAGTGAGAAAGTGATAGGATCATAGCGTAGTGAGAAAGTGATAGGACCATAGCATAGTGAGAAAGTGATAGGATCATAGCATAGTGAGAAAGTGATAGGACCATAGCATAGTGAGAAAGTGATAGGATCATAGCATAGTGAGAAAGTGATAGGACCATAGCATAGTGAGAAAGTGATAGGATCATAGCATAGTGAGAAAGTGATAGGACCATTGCATAGTGAGAAAGTGATAGGATCATAGCATAGTGAGAAAGTGATAGGACCATAGCATAGTGAGAAAGTGATAGGACCATAGCGTAGTGAGAAAGTAATAGGACCATAGCATAGTGAGAAAGTGATAAGATCATAGCATAGTGAGAAAGTGATAGGACCATAGCATAGTGAAAAGGTGATAGGATCATAGCATAGTGAGAAAGTGATAGGATCATAGCATAGTGAGAAAGTGATAGGACCATAGCATAGTGAGAAAGTGATAGGATCATAGCATAGTGAGAAAGTGATAGGATCATAGCAAAGTGAGAAAGTGATAGGACCATAGCATAGTGAGAAAGTGATAGGATCATAGCGTAGTGAGAAAGTGATAGGACCATTGCATAGTGAGAAAGTGATAGGATCATAGCATAGTGAGAAAGTGATAGGACCATAGCAAGTGAAAAAGTGATAGGACCATAGCGTAGTGAGAAAGTAATAGGACCATAGCATAGTGAAAAGGTGATAGGATCATAGCATAGTGAGAAAACTAAAAGCATGAGAGAGCGCTAAACAAAAACAATTGGTAAAAATATTTCTAATCGCACAAATTAATTGTTGTTGGTCTAGATCTACTACAAATTTAATTACATGACTGACCTAAACTAATACACTTTGTATAAGCTTTGTTGTTGTTTTAATAAGTATTTTTTTATGTTTGACTGTTGTTGTTTCGTGTTGTTGTGGAATTTGTTTTTGTGGTGTGTGTTAGACAAGTGTGTTAGACGAGTGTGTTAGACGAGTGTGTTAGACGAATGTGTTAGACGAATGTGTTAGACAAGTGTGTTAGACGAGTGTGTTAGACGAATGTGTTAGACGAATGTGTTAGACAAGTGTGTTAGACGAGTGTGTTAGACAAGTGTGTTAGACGAGTGTGTTAGACGAGTGTGTTAGACGAATGCGTTAGACGAGTGTGTTAGACAAGTGTGTTAGACGAATGTGTTAGACAAGTGTGTTAGACGAATGTGTTAGACGAGTGTGTTAGACGAATGTGTTAGACGAGTGTGTTAGACGAGTGTGTTAGACGAGTGTGTTAGACGAGTGTGTTAGACGAATGTGTTAGACGAGTGTGTTAGACAAGTGTGTTAGACGAATGTGTTAGACGAATGTGTTAGACGAGTGTGTTAGACGAATGTGTTAGACGAGTGTGTTAGACGAGTGTGTTAGACGAGTGTGTTAGACGAATGTGTTAGACGAGTGTGTTAGACGAGTGTGTTAGACGAATGTGTTAGACGAATGTGTTAGACGAATGTGTTAGACGAGTGTGTTAGACGAGTGTGTTAGACGAATGTGTTAGACGAATGTGTTAGACGAATGTGTTAGACAAGTGTGTTAGACGAGTGTGTTAGACGAGTGTGTTAGACGAGTGTGTTAGACGAATGTGTTAGACGAGTGTGTTAGACGAGTGTGTTAGACAAGTGTGTTAGACGAATGTGTTAGACGAGTGTGTTAGACGAATGTGTTAGACGAGTGTGTTAGACGAGTGTGTTAGACGAATGTGTTAGACGAATGTGTTAGACGAGTGTGTTAGACAAGTGTGTTAGACGAATGTGTTAGACGAATGTGTTAGACGAATGTGTTAGACGAGTGTGTTAGACGAGTGTGTAGTATTTGTGTCAATAGTTCTTTTTTTTTTCTATCAGCAGTCCGCTGATAAATAATGGTAACGACAGCAGCTATCCAATGAGGTATTTTCTTCTGGTGACGATTTCTTAGGAAAACTAAACATTTGAACTTTTTTTTCTCTGCAGCGAGGTTTCCTGTTGATTGAAGGTGAGGACTATCTCATAGAACCTGTCAAGGGACACAACGTCACCAAAGATACTGCCCATCCACATCTAGTATACAAGAGGTCAGCACTTCCTGACCAATTGGACTTCGTGTCCAGGCAGAAAAGGAAAGAACCGACTTGTGGTGTCCAAGGTAGGACATTTTTCAAAGCATCTGTGTCCTTGTATTTTCTGCCAGTCAAAATTGAGAAATTTTTCTGTCGGCATGTCCGTCTGATATGTTCTATTCTTTTACTTTAATACTGAAAGTGTAGGTCTTTCTGTCTCTTTTTCTCAGTTGTTCGGACATTCTAATTCCTTATGTCTTTTCATCGGACTTTCTGTGGTCTATTTACTAAGTTGTATAACTTATATTACATATTACCCGTTGCGGAATTAAAATGTGATAGAAACAATATCTAAAGGCACTTGTCAAAGCGAGCATTGATCAGCGATTTTTTTTTACTTGAAACCTTGAGATGGTGGAAATTAAACTTGCTTATTTTATTTAAAAGACACTATTAACAAGCGAAATATACAAAAGACAAAGCTTATCTTAAGGGGAAGAAATCCGCACTTAAAACGATATCTATCAATAACCTACAATTTATTTTCCTTATTTGAGATAATAAAACAACAACAAATAATTAATTGACTAATTAAGTATTTTTGTTTATCGATTCATGGTTTGTTAGTTGCAATAAAAAAACGTTTTAAGTATCATCCTGATTGGAGAATGCGTTAAAGAAGAAATAGCGTTAGCTGTTATTTAAGGGGACTAAACCCAACAAATTAGCCATATCAATGAATACTGAAGTATTAGTTTCCCTTGTTGGTATCAAATAAAATAATCAATACCAGTAATTCATTGTCTTATTGGTTAGTTTATTTTCATTGATTCGTGTATTGTCTATGCAAATAAATAATCGTGCAATGTTTCAACTTGATCCGAGAATGGGTTTGATAGAGATGAGTGTACACACTTTTTACCAGACAGACAGACAGACAGAGGGAATTGATATAAACTTTGTAAAAAATAATATTTTGTGGAAAGCATATGTACATGGATTGATTAGTATTGATATCTACAAACTGGTTGAACCTCGCGTCATGCATAGCGGAACTCATTAAAATCCGAACCTCTACTTTTTAATTCCCACAGGCTGTAAACCCTGACCCATACAACTCATTATCAATCCTACGATTACAAAAGCTATGCTCAATTATTCGTAAATTATAGGCAGCTATATTTGAATTTGTAGAAACTCCCGTTTTGTACTAACTTAAATGTATGTTTGGTTGTTGCTTACTTCTATAAATAAACTTCTATATAGTTAATTATACACGTAACGTAAATATATTGATCTAGAATTAGGTCTAGGTCCATATTTTGAATTTAATAAACCATTTCATTTGATTTAATTCAATTGTCATTGTAAATTAGCTTTCAATTTAGATTTAGACATAAATTAGGCATTGTAAACCTTAAACTAGATTTAGACTAGACCCCTTTAAAAACTAAAATCAACAACAGTCATCATGAAATTGCTCTGGCTATTTATCCTAATAATTACTAAATACACACTAGCTGAACACAGAACCAGATCTGCCTTAGTCAACACTAAACTTAAAAAGGAAACAACAGTCATAATCAATCATCACACTTTAGATCAAAGCAACTTAAAAAATAACCTAACATACACATCCATAACACTAAAGAAGATTACCCATCACAAATGGAAGTTCTCAATCAGACACAGCAGAAATAAATACCTATCACTGTTAATATTAATAGCAGGAGATGTAGAGTCAAATCCAGGGCCTAGATCTAAAGATAGATGCAACATCTGCAAAAAAGTATGCACCATGAAACAGAAAGCCATTCAATGTGACACCTGCGATGAATGGTACCATGCATCATGTCTCCATATGAATACACCTGTGTATTATGCCTTAGGCAACAAAGATGCATCATGGCACTGTGTACCGTGTGGGTTACCTCAGTTTACATCAGGACTGTTTGATTCCTTTGATGCAGACACTTCTAACCCATACAACATCCTAAACACCATCCCAAACCAAACTCACCAACCACTAGCCAGATCCACTCCTGTTAAACCTAAATCTACTAAAATTAATACAACAGCCTCACTAAACAAACCTACTAAAGAAGTAACACCAAAATACCTTAAAACCTTAGTAATAAATTTTCAAAGCATTAGGAACAAAACAGCAGACTTAGAAATTTTATTAGAATGTGAGAAACCAGACATAATTGCAGGCACAGAAACTTGGCTACATCCTGAAATTTATAATGCAGAAATTTTCAATAGTAATTATGAAATTTTTAGAAAAGATAGGGCTGATAATCATGGAGGAGTTCTTTTAGCAATAAAAAACACTCTTATAGCAGAAGAAATTACCTTACCTAACTCAAAAAATATAGAATCATCATTTTGTAAAATTAATACCACCTCAACATCCCTAATAATAGGCAGCATTTACAGACCACCAAATTCTAGTTTAGAATACATGCAGGAACTATGTAATCAGATTACTACACTTAAAGAGACAAATAAAAATGCAGTTTTTTGGATTATGGGTGATTTCAACCTACCTGATATAAATTGGAAAACACTAACCATAGATAAACACCAAAACCTTAAGGACATAAATGAGCTTTTCATAGACACTTTACACAACCTAAGTTTAGATCAAATCATTAAAAAGACAACTAGATTAAACAACACATTAGATCTCTTCTTAACCAACAGACCTGGATTAGTAGTTGATTATGATATTATCCCTGGTCTATCAGACCATGAGATCATAAAAATACACAGTCAGATAAAAGCAGTAGCCAATACAAAACCCAAAAGAAAAATCTTACTCTGGAATAAATGTAACCTAACACAACTACACCAAGCTGCATTAAACTTTCAACAAACATTCTTATTAGAAAAAGACATTAACCAACCAGTCGATGAACTCTGGAATTTCATTAAAAACCATCTTAAAAGCATTATAGAAAATCATATACCAACTAAATACACATCAAACAAAATAAATAAATGCTGGTTTAATAATAGACTAAAGAAGCTTTGTAAACAGAAGGAAAACCTCTATAGAAAATTTAAAGAAACTAATGCAGAAAGAGTTTACAAAAAGTATATAAAAATTAAACACTTAACCCAAAAAGTAAGCAGACAGCTGCAGAGTGAATACATAAACAATGTAATATCTAAAGATAACAACAAAAACCTATGGTCATACATTAAGTCTAAGAAAATGGAAACAACAGGCGTAGCGCCATTAAAAGATGAACATAACATAATACATAATGATAATGAAACTAAAGCAAACATTCTAAACAAATACTTTGCATCAGCATTCTCAGCCCCAGGAGACAAAGACATATTACTGAATTTGAACCAAGTAGACAACATAGAAGATATAGTAGTACAAGAAAATGGAATTCAAAAACTATTAGCCAACACCAAACCAAATAAAGCTTCTGGACCTGATGGTATTCCAGCTAGATTACTCAAAGAACTAAGTAATGAGCTAGCCCCAGTGTTCAAAATACTCTTTCAGGCTTCACTTAACCAGGGCAGAGTACCAAAGGACTGGAAAGAAGCTAATGTCACCCCCCCTATTTAAAAAAGGAGAAAAATCTGACCCAGGAAACTACAGACCAGTATCACTTACCAGCATCACATGTAAAATCCTAGAACACATAATATGTAGCAACATCATAAACCACTTAGACAAACATAATGTCCTCACACCATACCAACATGGCTTTAGGAAATATAGATCATGTGAAACACAACTAATAGGACTAATTGATGATTTTTCAAAAGGTTTAGATAATAGTGAACAAATAGATGCTATCTTACTAGATTTTTCTAAGGCTTTTGACAAAGTTCACCACCATAGTTTGCTTAAAAAATTAAAATATTTCGGCATTAATGGTCCACTGCATCAGTGGATTAAAGACTTTCTGATAGGGAGAGAACAAACTGTAATAATAAATGGCTCTAAATCAACACCGATAACAGTAAACTCAGGTGTACCTCAAGGAACAGTCTTGGGTCCACTACTATTTTTAATTTACATAAATGATTTACCAAATTGCATTAGTTCAGGAACAAAATGTGAAACACAACTAATAGGACTAATTGATGATTTTTCAAAAGGTTTAGATAATAGTGAACAAATAGATGCTATCTTACTAGATTTTTCTAAGGCTTTTGACAAAGTTCACCACCATAGTTTGCTTAAAAAATTAAAATATTTCGGCATTAATGGTCCACTGCATCAGTGGATTAAAGACTTTCTGATAGGGAGAGAACAAACTGTAATAATAAATGGCTCTAAATCAACACCGATAACAGTAAACTCAGGTGTACCTCAAGGAACAGTCTTGGGTCCACTACTATTTTTAATTTACATAAATGATTTACCAAATTGCATTACTTCAGGAACAAAAGTCAGATTATTTGCAGACGATTGCATAATATATAGAACAATAAAAACAACACAAGACACAGATATTTTACAAAGAGAATTAGATGAATTACAGAAATGGGAATCAAATTGGAGCATGTCTTTCCACCCAGAAAAATGTCAGTTGTTAAGAGTAACAAAAAAACTAAAACAAATTAATTCCACTTATCTTATTCATGGCAAACCAGTAACACAGACTAAAAACGCAAAATACCTAGGTGTTATAATAAATGAAAAACTGTCATGGAATCCACATATTGATGAAACTACAAAAAAATCAAACAAAGCATTAGGATTTATTAAAAGAAATTTCTATAAATCAAATAAGAACATAAAACTAAAATGTTATTTAACCTTGGTTAGGCCAATAATAGAATATGCATCCTCTGTTTGGGACCCCTCAACTCAAGAAAACATTAAGAAACTAGAACAGACACAAAATAGAGCAGTGCGATTCATAACAAACGAATATTCACATTTGACTAGAGTAACACCTTTAGTAAAATCACTAAATTTAGAAAGCCTTCAGGACAGAAGACTCAAAAGTAAAGTAGCAATAATACATAAAACACTGAACCATAATCTTCAAATACAAAAACAAAATTTAATAAAATACTCTGAAAGACACAAAGATAAAGGCACATTCCTCGTCCCATATGCTAGGACAAATTTGTACAAATACTCCTTCTTCCCTAGTGCTATTAGAGCATGGAATGGGTTGCCTGAGCTAGCCAGGAAAACCAGTGACTTGGCAGAATTTAAGTCATTGGTTAATATGCATGACTAAATGCATGACGCGTAGGACGTAATCATCTTCTTTTTTGAAGTAACGTCTGTATTATATAAGATAAGATAAGAAATTACTAAGACCTTTTATTCGATATAAACTTCATGCCCTCTATATTGCACAACCTTGAGTTATTGACGTCTCTACATAAGACTATAAGGCACTTCTCTCTAAATATTCCTGTAAGCACATTTGCGAGAGAAAGTATAAAAATATAAAAAAATTAGTTTGGATCAGTCCTGCAATAAAGTATGTAATTGATCCAAATCTGTGGGATTATAAATGTTTTTACCAATTGTATTTTGTTTCGCGCAATTTCATGCTTATCACTTTCTCACTACGCTATGATCCTATCACTTTCGCACTACGCTATGATCCTATCACTTTCGCACTACGCTATGATCCTATCACTTTCTCATTACGCTATGATCCTATCACTTTCTCAATACGCTATGATCCTATCACTTTCTCAATACGCTATGATCCTATCACTTTCTCACTACGCTATGATCCTGTCACTTTCTCAATACGCTATGATCCTATCACTTTCTCAATACGCTATGATCCTATCACTTTCTCACTACGCTATGATCCTATCACTTTCTCAATACGCTATGATCCTATCACTTGTCTCAATACACTATGATCCTATCACTTTCTCAATACGCTATGATCTTGTCACTTTCTCAATACGCTATGATCCTATCACTTTCTCAATACGCTATGATCCTATCACTTTCTCAATACACTATGATCCTATCACTTTCTCACTACGCTATGATCCTATCACTTTCTCAATACGCTATGATCCTATCACTTTCTCAATACACTATGATCCTATCACTTTCTCACTACGCTATAGTCCTATCACTTTCTCACTACGCTATAATCCTATCACTTTCTCACTACGCTATAATCCTATCACTTTCTCACTACGCTATAATCCTATCACTTTCTCACTACGCTATAATCCTATCACTTTCTCATTACGCTATGATCCTATCACTTTCTCACTACGCTATAGTCCTATCACTTTCTCACTACGCTATAATCCTATCACTTTCTCACTACGCTATAATCCTATCACTTTCTCACTACGCTATAATCCTATCACTTGTCTGGGAAAATGTGAGGGGGGGGGGATGGGAGAAAGGCAAATCTGGTTATATTTTACCGTAATCGTTTTTTAAAAGCATTTATACAAATTAAAAAAAAACAAAAAACTCCTGAATTGGAACTCAAGACTCCAGCCTCCTGAAACCGACATTCTAACCATTCCGCTTCAAAGCGGCGACGTATACAGGGGAATAACTCAGCGTATAGAACCACCTGAGTCAAGTAAAAATTGCTTTCCTTGTTCGAGATACCAAACAAAATAATTAATTACAACAGTTAATTAACTAATTAGTTAATTTTTTTTATTGATTGTTGTGTTGTCAGGTAAAACAAATAATTGTGTTGAATTTCAGCTGGATTCTAGATTGGGTGTTGAAGAAATCACGCGTACAAACTTTTGACCAGACCAAGCAAACAAGATGTCACAAATACCTAACTCCACTTACAAATAGTTTCTAGAAATGTTTCAGTAGAAAGTAAGATGCTAACTGGGACGATGCCGTCTCTTATCGAGCAAAGTGTATGTCTCTTATCGAGCGAAGTGTATGTCAAATTCAATACGCGTATATTAACAGCCTGCTCTTGGAAAGCAACCTTCATTCTCCAAAAATATGTTTTCAGTTTGACCCTCACGTTAAACAACAAGACGAGCTATATTTGATACGCTTGAATAACTCATTAGGAAACGTTCTTATCTACATGATATCCTAAAAAACATTCTCGTCACGTGTGGGTACGGACGGAGTTAATTCAATGTTTGTCTGTAACTTCAAAAGGCGCCAAGACGTTTGTGTTTCAGCAGATGTCAAAAGGTCGAGGACAGAGCAGATCACGGAGCAGACAAATCATCAGTTCCATTAGCGTCCCTCTAAGCTGTTTGTTATCATGACAAATAAATAGCGATTCGTGTCTCAAGCCTTTCCGACGCCATTCTTTCCAATGACTTTGTGAGGCTCTCTTGAGTTTGGCTTTCCAATGACTTTGTGAGGCTCTCTTGAGTTTGGCTTTCCAATGACTTTGTGAGGCTCTCTACTTGAGTTTGGCTTTCCAATGACTTTGTGAGGCTCTCTACTTGAGTTTGGCTTTCCAATGACTTTGTGAGGCTCTCTACTTGAGTTTGGCTTTCCAATGTTTGGCGCGAAGTGAAACCTTGTTGAATCGATTGGTATCACTGACCTGCATGTCATTGCTCACGCCTCGCAAAGAACAACAACAAACGTCTTACACGCCTGGAAGGCACGTACACAGACGTCCTTGGCTCTTGGAACGCATCAGGTAAGAGCAGACGTCGGTGAGCTGTGTGCGGTGCATGAAGGCATGGTTTACAAGACAACATTCAGCTCACTCAACAAACAGTGAACATTAACTCTAATATCTCGTCTATGTAAATAATGATTCGAACGAGGTACATTGTGCACCAATAAGATCTTACGTCTTTTAACTCTTTTTACCCCAAATGGTGTCTAAGGTATAAACCTATTCAATAAACAACAATTAAATAAAATTAGAATTAAAAAGAAGCAAAATGAAAAAATAGACATTTTGTAAAAAACAAGTCTTACCTAGAGGCGCGGTGTCTGAGCGGCACCGGGGTCCCGGGTTCGAATGCTGGTGAAGACTGGGATTTTTAATTTCGGGCGCCTCTAAGTCCACCCAGCTCTAATGGGTTCTTGACATTAGTTGGGGAGAATAAAGGTGGAAGTAGATGAACTTTACATCATCTGCCCTATAGACCACAAGGTCTGAAAGGGAATTAAAGTAAGAAATCCACACTTACAACTATATTCTCAATAATGTAGAAGTTATTTCCCTTATACAATATCAAGCAACATTACTAATAATTAATTGACTAATTGGTTAATTTTCAAACTGATTCATGTTTTGTTAGGTACAATAAATAATTGTTTAAAGTTTCAACTTGATCCGAAAATGAATGTGGGAGAAATAACGTGTTCAATTTATCTTAAGGAACGAAATCCTACATGTTTAGCCATATCTGTGTATACTGAAGAACTAATTTCGTTTGTCGGTATTTGTCACGTAACATAAAGCAGCTATTGTATACGTTTTTTAGACTTGCAGTGCAGGGTTAGGGTTGCATGTTGTTGACAAGTAATGGCATCACGCTATTGTTTGAGTGTTTAGTGAATTGCCGAAGAGAGAGAATTACGGTAGAAACAACTAGAACATCAGAAACGCATTGTCTGAACAACACAATCTCATGGCAACATCAACCGAGACATCATGACAATTAGCCTCAAGAGTATCGTGTCATCTGGCTCTCTCTCTCTCTTTTATCACCAGTAATTAATTGACTAATTGCCCATACGAGGTAAACATGTTACATTTAAAATTATTATTTATTTATTTTTTGCAGAGACCTTCATTGTTAATTGTTCCGTTCATGAAATAGTTCGACGTTTAAATAATTTAATTGCAGAATTAAACCAATTAGATTAAAATTTGCACCTTTCGTAGATACGCCACAGAGAATCCCCTCCCCTTTCCAGGTGAATTATAGGCCTATTTTGTTTAGTATTACGCTAAAACCTATGCGCGCGGAGTGTTATTAGTGAAGCTAGCAATCATGTCTGGGTCATCGACACCTCTACTTCCAGACTCCCAGTTGTGGAATCGTGAATCACAATATGATGCCTGGACTGACCTCCTATCCTACCTGGTTACCACCATCACCCCTTCACACTCAGCTTCTGTTCACCTGTGAGCACCTCAGGCAGTGGGTGTAAGTTGTGTACTACTACCCCCCCCCCTTTTTGACATCCACACCTTGCTCCAACTCTCTAATATAGGACACCATGATGGCTGTACTACAAATTATGACATTGTTAGAGCGACCTGCCGAAATGAGCGGCCTAGTGGGTAGAGAGTCAAGAAGGGGAAGATTGCTGGAGGCTAAGAATACCTTTTTGAAGTGCGCGTACCAGGCATCCAATAAACATTTGGGCCATAGTAGTTTTAATGACCTTTTCGTGTTTACCGTAAAGATTATTGGGGAACTAGATAAACACAAGAGGGGGGGGGGTGAACTATTTGAAAATATAAAGGAAACGGATGACTGATATCATAGATAGACTTAAGCAGTTCTTTTATTTTTTGTAAAATTAGGTGCCGGTACTCAGTGATGGATTGCCCAACTTTTTAACTACTAATTAATTAACAATAAATGTTCATATACAAGAAAATTAATATTTTTTTCCATATTGAAAAATGTCCAGGTGCGTTGCACCGTCACAAAAAGACAAAACACTGGACTTAGATATTGAAAATCTATTAGTCCTATAGTTAGTCAGTTTGCTTTTTAATATTTTTTTTAATCGCTTTAAATTTATTGTCATAATATGTCAATGGAAACAGGAACTTTTAACTACAAGACTATTAGATGATAGAAAACTATTTCTATTTATCATTGTGTTAAGTGTACAATGCTAAACACTATTGAAGTAAATACAATATGTATCATTGTGTTAAGTGTACAATGCTAAACACTATTGAAGTAAATACAATATGTATCATTGTGTTAAGTGTACAATGCTAAACACTATTGAAGTAAATACAAGATGTATCATTGTGTTAAGTGTACAATGCTAAACACTATTGAAGTAAATACAATATGTATCATTGTGTTAAGTGTACAATGCTAAACACTATTGAAGTAAATACAATATGTATCATTGTGTTAAGTGTACAATGCTAAACACTATTGAAGTAAATACAATATGTATCATTGTGTTAAGTGTACAATGCTAAACACTATTGAAGTAAATACAAGATGTATCATTGTGTTAAGTGTACAATGCTAAACACTATTGAAGTAAATACAATATGTATCATTGTGTTAAGTGTACAATGCTAAACACTATTGAAGTAAATACAATATGTATCATTGTGTTAAGTGTACAATGCTAAACACTATTGAAGTAAATACAAGATGTATCATTGTGTTAAGTGTACAATGCTAAACACTATTGAAGTAAATACAATATGTATCATTGTGTTAAGTGTACAATGCTAAACACTATTGAAGTAAATACAATATGTATCATTGTGTTAAGTGTACAATGCTAAACACTATTGAAGTAAATACAAGATGTATCATTGTGTTAAGTGTACAATGCTAAACACTATTGAAGTAAATACAATATGTATCATTGTGTTAAGTGTACAATGCTAAACACTATTGAAGTAAATACAAGATGTATCATTGTGTTAAGTGTACAATGCTAAACACTATTGAAGTAAATACAAGATGTATCATTGTGTTAAGTGTACAATGCTAAACACTATTGAAGTAAATACAAGATGTATCATTGTGTTAAGTGTACAATGCTAAACACTATTGAAGTAAATACAAGATGTATCATTGTGTTAAGTGTACAATGCTAAACACTATTGAAGTAAATACAAGATGTATCATTGTGTTAAGTGTACAATGCTAAACACTATTGAAGTAAATACAAGATGTATCATTGTGTTAAGTGTACAATGCTAAACACTATTGAAGTAAATACAAGATGTATCATTGTGTTAAGTGTACAATGCTAAACACTATTGAAGTAAATACAATATGTATCATTGTGTTAAGTGTACAATGCTAAACACTATTGAAGTAAATACAAGATGTATCATTGTGTTAAGTGTACAATGCTAAACACTATTGAAGTAAATACAATATGTATCATTGTGTTAAGTGTACAATGCTAAACACTATTGAAGTAAATACAAGATGTATCATTGTGTTAAGTGTACAATGCTAAACACTATTGAAGTAAATACAATATGTATCATTGTGTTAAGTGTACAATGCTTAACACTATTGAAGTAAATACAATATGTATCATTGTGTTAAGTGTACAATGCTAAACACTATTGAAGTAAATACAAGATGTATCATGACTCAAAATGTTAAGAACACCTTTCCGACTACTAACCAAAGTAACATTTGGCAAAGATCCAAGACAATAAGTCTGAATTAAATAGACTTCAGCTAGACTCTCCCATTCTACAGGACATAACACGTGTATTCTTTTCCTTGTAAGGACATCTTCTTTCTCTAGCTACCTAAAAATGGTCCGCGATTTTGGTGACGAAATTTAAATACAAGTTTGTTTTTTTTCAATAAAACAAGGAAGAAAATGAAAGGAATTACATTATAATGAACTTTAAAATGAATCTCTACCTAGTCACATCATTTCTGGTTACATTATAATGAACTTTAAAATGAATATATTTCTCTACCTAGTCACATCATTTCTGGTTACATTATAATGAACTTTAAAATGAATATATTTCTCTACCTAGTCACATCATTTCTGGTTACATTATAATGAACTTTAAAATGAATATATTTCTCTACCTAGTCACATCATTTCTGGTTACATTATAATGAACTTTAAAATGAATATATTTCTCTACCTAGTCACATCATTTCTGGTTACATTATAATGAACTTTAAAATGAATATATTTCTCTACCTAGTCACATCATTTCTGGTTACATTATAATGAACTTTAAAATGAATATATTTCTCTAACTAGTCACATCATTTCTGGTTACATTATTCTATTCAAATTGTATTGTTTCACCTATATACGATTTCGTTTTATTTGTATGTTACTTTGTCTTTTCGTGTTTGATTCCAAATAATTCACGTTTCAGTTTCTTGACAAATGATATTCTTCATATTTTGTGGTTTTAAATTATATTTTTAATTTTTTTTGTATCCCACCTGAGACTTCAATGAAAAAAGGCCAGGCGAATACTTTCCGAAAGTTGTAGCTGTCTTTCAATCTGACATCACCTGCTCTACATCTCCAGCACTTCAACCTTTCACACCTTGTAACGCTCAGACGCAAGCCGTTTGCACAGTTTACCTTGGAAACACTTTGGAGCAATAGAGGCTAGTACATCTGCACCGACCTAGTTCCAAACTATCACCTGGGGCTGTCACAGTCTTCGACACCCGAGGGCGACTGACCACTCGAAAGAAGCGCCTCAGTGTGAGTCAACCCGCCACCCAAGGCGTACCCCTAGATTTTCAATATTATCCTAAGTCCTCGTCAAACATATCTTCATTGGATCTTGTCTCTGGAAATGGTTTCTAGCATAACAACTAGCACACTTCATCTTAAGTTGTCTCCCTTGCCTGTCCTAGTGTCTCTGTTCCTACGATCCCACAGTTCAAAGCGTCTAAATGTTCGGGTGTATTCACCTGTCTATAGACTCCCCTTAATCGTCCAAGTTGTTACTATTTTTTTTTTAACTTCACCAAACAGCGTGATAATTTTCAGTATTGACATGTTAATGAGCAGGTGAGGGGTTGGGGTGAAGTGTTAGTATGCTTGTCGCGTCCAGTTACTGGGTGAATTAGGAATGCAATCCTTTGTGCATTGCTGTAGAGTCGCGTAGAGCAGAACTCATCTTGCCTAAACCAAACAAAGGAGAGTTGGTCTCATTAGATGGCGGCCCACTGTGCTATGGCTGAGCTAACATATGACGTGGGATGTTTTTCCCCTCTAGTTGTGACAGGGTCATAGGAATAAACATTCGTAGTGAAATTAAGAAATGCATTTTTTTTTATCATCCAGCTGTTTATATGTATGTTGGTCTTGCAATTGTAAATACAGTTGATTCTGATAATCCGACATTTACGGGACTGGGGTGATGTCGGATTGCCGAAAATGTAGAATTAATAAAGGTTAGCTGCATTTCAACGAGAATTCTATTTAGGATGTAGTACCTTGACCTTGATATTTCTCTTCGACTTTCAAGGGTATTAAAGAAACAATAGAAAACAAAACAATAGAAAACAAAACAATAGAAAACAAAACAATAGAAAACAAAACGAAAAAACAACATTATTGCTAAAAAAAAACAAAAAAACATATAATTTCAGTTTTCATATTTTACCTTTTACCTTTACCTATCCCTTAGTCTGTTGGACTGTTGGGGCACCATACAAGATTCGTCGACCATCTTTCTCCATTTCTCTCTGTCTTTTGCTTTAGTTAGAACCTCTTTCAATGGCAGGCCCGTCCATTCTTTTATTTCATCCTCCCATCGTTTTCTCTGTTTGCATCTTCTTTTTCCCGGTACTGTTCCCTGAAGGATGGTCTTTGGGAGCCCCGAAGGTCTTGTAATATGGCCATAGATTTTTAGCTTGCGTTTTTTTACGATAGTTAGCAGGTCATCATGGGGTCCAATCGCTGCAGTAACCCTGTCTCTAATATCTTGGTTTGTGATGCGGTCTTTCATATGTTGTACTACATTACAATTTTCGCCTACCTACATTTTAAATGTATACACTCTACAGTATACATTCATCAAACGAATTTACACGGACGCCGCCACGCTGGGTCAAAATACAAAATGGCTTGGATTATGAAATGTCGGGCTATTAAAAGTCAACTGTATTAACATTATAGATCCATACATCAAACAGAACATGAATTCACTCGACCTCAAATAAAGTCAGTGCTGTTTGTAAAATGTTTTACATGTTTCGGATGTTCCTTCAGAGTCGAAGATAGTTTACTTCCTGGTCCAAACCTCCCGCAGGACGACAGGGGATGGGAGCGGGCAGGGTTTGAACCCGGGACCATCGATAAATCTGAACGACAGTCCAGCGCACAAACCGCACGACCAGGCAGCCATCCAGTGTTGTAGTTGGGGACACTAAGTTGAACTCTATTATGTTTCTCTTCTCCAAGAGTGACTCGTCGCAGCCAGTGGGAGACATGTTGCACTGTTTAACCTGCAAGCTTGCACTTGAGAAATAAAACTATTCGCCATAAATTTTTTTCCATCTTTATTTCACCCCTCCTTTTAATCCCGAGTAAATCCTTTCACTGGGGTCAAACCAATTATTCAATGTACAAGATTAGAAATAATCTCCCGACAACTTCTTCATTGGTGTTTACAGAGTGACATGCCAAGGTGGATCATCAGTTGTAGCTCGTGATTAGCCAGCTACCCGGTAGCAATAGGCTGACGGGATTTTATACATATATATATTTGCTAACGATTTTCTATTTGTTGTTTTATGTGATTGAAAAGCGTTTTTTTTTTTTTGCAGACGTAACAAGCTAATCGGAATGACGTCATAAAAGTAATGCAAATATTATAATACTCTCAAACCAAAACATTATTACCATTGTGAAAGCTGTAACGCAGTTCTTATTCAGTCTCAACCGAGACTGTATAGTAAGCGTATTATTCAATACGTTATGTGTGTGTGTGTGTGTGTGTGTGCTATAGGAAATGGTGAAACGGGGGGTGTTGGGGATGCTAGCAGTGTACACCAGGTCGTCCTGACGAAACTCCCGTAACACCATTAGGAAATAAACAAGTTTTTTTTTTGTTCACTTGTAAAGCGACGTTTGGAAAAGTGAAGCAGACGAGACTGTTTACTCCCGTGCTATGCCCTTCCCCCCCCCTCCCCCGGTTGAAAGCAGCGGAATCCAGTGGGAGACCGCCGAGAGCTACAAACTGTGAGCGAGAATATGAAATTACTATTACATTTAGATAGAACTACAAGATTGAGGTCAATGGTGGAAGGGAGATAAAAATGAGATTCTTATCTGAAATGTTCAAGCTAATGTAACATCAGCAGAAACAACTTATAAGGGAGATAGTCAGCTTAGGTTTTGTTTGTCTTTTTTGTATTAATCCTGCTTTAAATAGTCAGGACAGGATCTCCTAGTTTTGAGTCAAACAAAATGTTACTTCTATTTACAACATAACAGGACAGAGTCTATCTCTGAATGACACTGTTAGACTTATTTTCAGTAACGTTAAACAGAAGACCAACTGTCTACCAAATATACATATCAAATTGAAATATTGCAATTGATTTCTAAAAAACAGAATTCACACCACAAGCTGGCAGCTACCTCTTTTACAATTCTCCACTATGAGGCGACCCCCAACCGTAAAATTATTTTTATTTTATAATTCTATGAGACCATAATCCTAATGTAAATATCTGGTATATATTGTCAAAGTTTTATATTTATCATAAGGCATACATAAAATATATTGCTAATCAAAATTAAATTAGAAATATAATATCCAATGATATCTTTGACTTGCATCTACGTAATTATTTCTCATTCACCATAGTCCTGTTGTTGACTTGTTGTATAATTTGAAAAGTGTGCCGGAACAAGAGTTCTGTACTATGCCACAATATAATTGCGTCTGTCTGTTTCTGATTCACCAGGTCAGGACATCTCGGCACAGTCTTTGCAAGATCACAACGAATGTCATCTTCAGCATTAAGTCTTTTTCTGTAGTTAGACTTCATACCAAACAGACTGGAAATTTCGTTTCGCAAAAATATATTATTGGAAAAGGATTTTGAAAAGGTGCAAAACACAATCGCTATATGACTGCCAACATATGAATCAAATTTGTGTAACTGACATTAAAGAAAAGTCATTTTTAGCTGCATCTCACTTGAGTATAAAATACTGCTTTTTGTATGTCTCAGTTACATTTTCAACTTTGATATTGAATAAACCTCTGGCAAACGAGATGTCAAGTAGATTTGGAATGTATGATGATATTTTGTCCGCAAGCCTTCGAAAAATATATTTTACAGACATTATCATTTTCACTGTCAGGTTCAATGTCATTTCCCTCTAAGGGAGCAGATCAGATTGGCAACATGATTTCGTCCAATTTTGTTTTCCAATCTAAAGTTTTATTTGGAAGGATTGGAGGTTTTGCTCCAACAAATCAAATCGAAGCATGTTGCATTTCATCCATTTCTTCTTGTAATTCTTGTGGCAGTGTCTTCATTACTAAAATATTTGTCGATGAGTTCCCATGGCTTTCGGTGACCCATTCTTTACCAAACGTTGAAATCCAGACCAACATACAAGCAGGCTTAAAGCAACAGGTGTGCAGACATTACTCATATTTTCCCAAGAGATATTAGACTTTTCCAAAAATGAACCAACTTTCCCACATCACGTGCTGGTTTCAAGAGTTTTACGAAAGAGAAACTTGTCTTACAAATTTGCCATAATTTCTATACTTAAAATAACGTCTACAATTCTGGGTATCCTTGTCAGCGTTAAAGTTTTATAGATTAGGCGTATAGAACTTCTTTACAAATGACACTTTGGGTTTTTGTATTCCAGCTTCAACTATTGAAGTAAAACCCTACCATAAACTAAAAATTGACATTGTATTTTGTTTTCTTTAACTCAATTTTTACTAGACTTACAAATTACACTATGCTTATTCTGTACAAAATATTTTATCCCTAATAACTTTTATTATTCGAGTCATACAATGTATGTTCCTCACAGTCTTTAGTAGAATCCCGAGCCTAATTAAATTCATTTCAGAGATAACCTTGAGAAAGTCACAGACTTAGTGGCATTGTTCAAAGTAACGGCGGCTGTAGCACTTACGTAGCACTCAGATTGATACTATTTTTACTCACTGATAAGCAAGCTACATGAGAAGAATAAACAAAAACACGTGCTACATTAAACAGAGACACAAGAGACAAATAAACAACACTGCTATATGAGACAAATAAACAACAGTGCTACATGAGACAAATAAACAACAGTGCTATATGAGACAAATAAACAACAGTGCTACATGAGACAAATAAACAACAGTGCTACATGAGACAAATAAACAACACTGCTATATGAGACAAATAAAACAACAGTGCTACATGAGACAAATAAAACAACAGTGCTACATGAGACAAATAAACAACAGTGCTACATGAGACAAATAAACAACAGTGCTATATGAGACAAATAAAACAACAGTGCTATATGAGACAAATAAACAACAGTGCTACATGAGACAAATAAACAACAGTGCTACATGAGACAAATAAACAACAGTGCTATATGAGACAAATAAAACAGCAGTGCTATATGAGACAAATAAACAACAGTGTGACGATACGAAACTTGCATACATAAGTTCATTTTAGTTTTTCCCAGCAAACCGTGAGAAACTTTAATTTTTAACTTAAACAATTATTTTCTTGTCCACCCATAACTAATTTCTTTTAGGATTTATCTCCCCTCGCACCGTTTCTCACGGGACGAATCTCACGTAAAACATTAACTAGCCTCTCCAGGGCTAACTCTTAATTATTGACCGCTGGACAGGTGACCAGCACACAACAAGTCGCTCCGCGGACTAATAACTTTTCACACCTATCCCCCCCTCCCCCCCCCCCCCCCCGCAGGATACACATCGCTCTAAGAATAGCATTGCACTCGGGCTGGACAGATACATATTCGCTTAAGACTTTACTCTCACGGTAGGCAACGAATATTGACCATAAATCTGACCTGACGCCTGACATCTCCGGTACATCGATACATGTGAGAAAATCAGCTAGCTTTCTTCCCCACCCGTTAAACGAAAAGTCCCATCTATATATAGAGAGAGACCAAAGCATTCCAAATTAGGCCCGCTAGGATTCATACAGTCTCCTCTGTTAGGAAGTTTAGTTGTGAGATTTCATTAGGGACAAACGGGTAAGTGTAAACATTTTACTATACTCATTTTTATCTTATAGGGATGTGTGAGTACACATTAGTACACAACCACGTTCCCCGTCATTACATTATGACTTTATTATGTATATACATTGTACTATATCTTCATATAGTATTACTAATGCCGCTATGGTTGTCTACATTTGAAACTATAGTCATTATATTTAATTTGGTATGTTTCATCCATTCCTGTATTTTAGTGATTGATGTAAACAATACCCTTTAGTGAATCTAAGTACTGTCTAAGAACTTAGATCGCAGTGCTCTAAACTTACAGAGCCCATGTGAAATTAGTTATTTCACATTTCTGTTGTATATCCCTCATACATGTTATTATGTCTCCCACCCTTGTGAACTTATAGTTCCTTGGATGAATGTAATTTTGATTAACTATATCAAACCCTTATTAATGTAGCCATATCCCTAATATTTTATTTTCATCTTATCCTTCAGTATATAATATGCTCATTCCCCATTTTACTGTAACTGATTACTTATCGTCGTAATCAAATTTAATGGATGAATCTTGACTAGTATCATCCTACATTGTACAATAGCACTTTTAATGAGGTTATCTTACTTATATCCTTTTGTTATTGAGTTATATGCGCATGCTTTAAGATCTTATAACTAATTGTCTTAAATGCCCTATTGGGATTAATACCAATGCCTACATCTGAATGATTGCAAGGCATATGGGAATCCCTACTCCATGTCTTTAGGAGGTTCCTAATTGTCTGTCTTATCCCCAGCCTGGTTGCTACCCCTGATTGCTACCCCTGGTTGCTACCCCTGATTGCTACCACTCGTTACTACACACGATTGTTACAACTACCAGATCTCCATAGAAAGCTGTAACCGAGGCAGACCACACCAGACCCCCCCCCCCCCCCAATTACATACCTGTTAGCAAGAAGGCATTGCCTACTGTCCTTGGCCCTAACATATTGCCCAGTGTCCACAGTGCCCCATACTGCCCAGTATCATCTGCCCAGTACCCGGCCCAAACTGTCCACTGCCCAATAGTTATTGCCTAATGCCGACAGATTAGAGCAACCTTCGCAGCAGAAGATAAACTGGTGTTGAGTTAGCACGGCTCTCTACGAGCTAGAGATCACAGCTGAGAGATCGTCCCACTACAACTTAGTCTGCAGCACCAACCTTCTCTATTGCTAAACAGGCAGCGGCCTCACCCTAGAGCCAGCTTGCCTACAGCATAGAGAATATCCCGAGCCGACGTCCTAAGACAGAGCCGGATGACTCATCCTTCTGAGTGCCAGTCCTACGACCGCCAGAAGACGACCCAGGAGCTAGCAGCTAAGAAAAATAAGTAGCAGACTTAGGAACATTCTTCTCCTCCAATCACTCAATAATTAGCAATCCATGATGAGCAGTTATATTATATATCAGCACCTTCATTTCATTCCTTAATTATAATTTTATTTGATCATTTTCCTTTGTAAACTTTCATTTATTAAATTATATTTGTTTATAAACGTATAATATTGGTCTGTTCTTTCTGTTAGTTGCGGTGTGCCTGTACAAAATCTTATATGTGAGCGGGATAAAATTAATAAAATTTCCCCTAGACTCAAATAAACGCGCCAAATATTAACTAATTAACATCTCTCGAACCATATAAATGTGGTCCCGTCCGGGTATCTGAAACTAGAATCCTTTATTAGACAGGCACAGGCATACAGCAGTAGAACTTTCCTATATCTAATATACTTTCATTATCTTAAAGTAACGGATTGCAAACGGAGTGAAGAGTGTTGCTAGAGTCTTTATTTTATATCTATTTTACTTTAGATGTTATCACGTATTAACTTAGTATAATATTATTATTTGTGGTTATTTTAAGTTGCATCACTGTACTTAATATTGTATTATTATCACGGGCAACGTGGTTGTTTCATACGGGCTTCATACAACGCTCTCACTTCAATAATATCCCTCCTTTTAGTCTTAGTAGTCTCCAATCTTTTTTTCTCTCATACATAAATAATGGCCAGCAATACTAGGTCCAAAACTGACTCTGACAGAAAAGTAAAAATACAAGAGCTGACAGAGACAGCAGCATTGTTAGAATTAGAAGGGAAAGATCGCTCTGACTACATCCGACAAAAGTTGGATGAATGGGAATTAGAGGAGAAGTTAGCTCGAGAACGAGAATTCGAGTTAGCATTAGAAAAAGAAAAACTACAACTCGAACACGAGAGACTCAAAAATGAGCATGAGTTAGCCATGGAGCGGGAGAGACAGGCAACTGAGAGAGCTAAAATAGCTCAAGAGAATGAGACGGCTCGCACAGTCGCTAATTCTCAGCCTGCTAGCCCAGCTTCCAGCCAAGGGTCCTCAAGTAGCTCACCAAACATCCCCTTCGAGCCCTTCGATGAGAAGAGCGAAAGTGTTGAGGTTTACTTAACACGATTCGAAGAGGTGGCACGCTATTATAGCTTGCCCAAGGATAGGTGGTGTTTTAGACTAGCTCAATGCCTTAGAGGCAAAGCTTATGAGGCTTACACAAAGCTCCCCTCATACCAACGGGAGGACTTTGAAGCCCTAAAAGAGGCACTATTGGTTCAATTTGAGCTAACCTCTGATTCATACCATAAGAAGTTTCGAGGGTCCCGCCTTGAGCGCAAAGAAACGTATGTCAATCTTTGCGACAGGCTGGACAAATACCTCGGAAAATGGCTAGCCCTAAGCAAAATGCCCGAAACGTTTGAAGGTCTTAGAAACCTTATTCTGGCTGAGCAGCTTCGAGACTGCCTAACGCAGGAAACTCGAATATATGTCAATGAGCAACAGGTGATTGACCCTTCTGACATTGCAATTGCTGCAGACCGATATTTAGCTGCCAGACGTGACACTAAGACAAAGACGGAAGACTCAAAGCCCCAAGCAAGCACAAATAGAGCTAACTCCCACCAAGGGAAAAACAATCCACCCAACCACAAAAACAACCAGGCCGTTCATCCTCGCCCCAATACCCCGAACCCTGCTAAGTATAGATCTTCTCACCCGCCTCATAAACAATGGTGTAATTTCCATAAAATTAACTCGCACGACACTAAAGACTGTCGGAGCAGAGGTAAGCCCACCCATACTCTAAATAGTATACGCAATCCTGCACCGAGTGATGCTGAAGCCCTCGTCTTGGCCGCAGTAACCGCTCAGTCAGGTGAGTCTCCTCATCCCCCAAGTGTCGAAAAGGCGCTGGTCAACGGGAGAGCTGTGACTTGTCTCAACGACACAGGTTGCTTGGTGGAAGCTGTAGTTCGGGAGTCATTGGTAAGCCCGAGTGACTACATCGAGGAGACTACCCAAATCCAAACAGTTGATTTGGAGAGTCCGCCCAAGACTCTACCTATGGCTCTCATAAATGTAGAGTCAAAATATGTCCGCTGTCGCATCAAAGCGATTGTGATGAAATCCCCAGCCTATGATCTCATATTAGGCTGCCGATACGTGTTTCTAGGAACACCACCATACCCCAGCGTCTCTGCACCTGTTCTCACCAGATCACAGGTACAAGTGGAAGAATCTGACTCCCTCAAAGTCAATACCATTCCCACTGAGATTAGGGAAGCTCAGAAGCAAGACCCCTCGCTTCAAAAATATCTTAGGTTCGCCCAAGAAGGTGAACCCGCCCTTGGCAAGGTACAATTCTTCTTTAAAACAGGGCTACTATATCGACGAGGTAAAGAACCAGATGCCTGCAACCAGCTGGTTGTGCCCAAACCATACAGGGAGCAGGTTATGCAAACAGGTCATGCCTCCTCTTTAAGTGCCCATCAAGGTCAGAGCTCGACCCTCAAGAGGATCCGATTCCATTACTTCTGGCCTGGCATGACCGAAAACATCAAAAGATATGTCGCCTCATGTCCACAGTGCCAAAAGTTGTCACCAAAGAATCGCATTCCGCCCGTTCCTCTGGGAAAAACCCCTTTGATCGAAACTCCGTTTAAACGAGTATCTGTGGACATACTTGGTCCTCTACCCCGCACGAAGAAAAGAAACGCCTACATTCTTTGTGTCATATGTCAAGCATCAAGATGGCCAGAGGCCGCCCCTTTGTCAAGCATAGACTCTAAACATGTGGCTGAAGCTCTGTTCAATATGTTCACTCGGATAGGCTTTCCCGAAGAGATATTAACAGATAATGGTTCTCAGTTCACAGGGAAGTTAATGAAGGAGGTGTATGCTCTCTTTAATGCAAAACATCTCCGGTCTTCGGTATACCACCCCCAAGCAAATGGTCTTGTAGAACGGTTCAATCACACTTTGGTAACGATGCTTAAACGCCTCATCGATGATAAACCAGAAGAGTGGGACACTTACCTACCTGCTGCTTTATTCGCATACCGAGAGGTACCTCACGCCAGTCTAGGGTATTCGCCATACCAGATCATCTTTGGATCTCATCCCCGTGGCCCACTAGAAATCCTAAAACAAACTTGGACCAAAGATCAACTCAACGATGAAGTCAAAACGGTGTCCAAATATGTGAAGGACCTCCAAGAAAGGCTACAAGACATACGGTCCCTGGCTAGAAGCAACCTCATCAAGGCACGTAAGAGACAAGAGAAATACTACAACAGGAGGGCTAAAGAACGGTCACTCAACGTCGGAGATAAGGTTCTCTTGTTACTGCCCAAGAACACAAACAAGTTACAGATTTGTTGGCAAGGCCCATTCGAGGTGCTGAAAAAGGTATCGCCCACTAACTACGTCATTAAAGTCGGTCGCAAGGAGAAGTCTTATCACGTGAACCTCCTCAAGCACTACTTAGAGAGGCCTTCACAAACGGACCCTCCCCGAGACTTGATGGCTATAGCGGTGGCCGAGGATGTGAAAGAACCCAAAGACCTAGTGGAGTACCCCCTCCATGCAGTGGAGACACACGAGAACGTCACCATTAGTCCACAGCTAGACGCCGAGCAAACGGCCGAGGTCAAATCTATGCTGGGGGAGTTCCATGACGTCTTGTCGGATAAGCCTGGCAGAACATCGCTTGAGCGGTTTTCGATGAAGCTGTTAAGTGCTGAGCCCATAAAAGTAAAGGCCTACCCTTTACCTCACGCAAAAGCTGAGATCATTAAACAAGAGGTGGAAGAGCTTCTAAAAGCTGGAATTATAGCGCCTTCGGTCTCTCCATACAACGCTCCAGTGGTGCTAGTTCGGAAGCCAGATGGAGGCCATCGCATGTGCATTGATTTTCGACGCCTCAATGCAGTGGCTGAATTCCAAGCGGAGCCTCTTCCAGACCCAGCCACAATTTTTGCCAACTTAAGTCACGCTAGGTATTTTAGCAAATTTGACTTAAGCCGAGGGTACTATCAAATAGAAGTTGAGCCAGAATGCAGACCTTTGCTAGCTTTTAGCACCCCACAAGGGCACTATGAATTTCAAACGGTCCCCTTTGGTCTGAATAACTCGTCTAGCGTGTTCACGCGCATGATGAGAAAGCTATTAGCTCCCATCGAAAGTCCAGGCATCCAAAATTTCATAGATGATATTCTGATCGCCACGGAGACCTGGTCCGAACACATAGCTCTCATCTCCTCCCTCTTGCTAAGGCTCCGCGAGACGGGTCTAACTGCTCGGCCCTCCAAATGTCTCATCGGTTTCACAAGACTCAAGTTCTTAGGCCATGTCATTCAAGAAAACCAGCTCATGCCAGACGAAGAAAAGGTTGCTCAATTACTCGAGGCTCCCAGGCCGATCACAAAAACCGGAGTGAGATCATTCCTCGGGATGTGTGGTTACTATCAAAAATTCATCCCACACTTCAACTCTATCGCTGCCCCACTGTCAGATCTAACAAAAAAGGATCGACCAGACAAGGTGACATGGAATGAGGAATGTGAACTCGCATTCCAACGACTCAAGGAATGCCTTACTTCATCACCAGTGCTCAAGCTACCTGACCTATCCCGCACTTTCGTGTTGAGGACAGACGCCAGTGGCTCTGGCCTGGGCGCAGTTCTGATGCAAACTGCCGAAGGATCCGGTGACACACTTTTTCCAGTAGCTTATGCAAGCCGTAAGCTGAACCAGGCAGAATCCAACTACGCCACAATAGAGCTAGAATGCCTGGCACTGGTGTGGGCGATAGAAAAATTCCAGGCATTCTTATATGGAAAGCACTTCACTCTGCAAACTGACCACAAGCCGTTATCTTACTTATCCTCCAGCAAGCACCTAAATGCCAGACTTATGAGATGGTCTTTGCTATTGCAACCATACTCCTTCCAGGTTGAACATGTTCCTGGAAATGAAAATGCAGCGCCTGATTTCCTCAGTCGGCACTGCGTTCTTGAGCCCACAGGCCTCAATGGGTACCACCCCTCAGTAAATTTAAACAATTAGATTAGGCAACAACAAAGCTCAAATGAAACTTGTATGCAAGCAGTATTAGTATTCTGCGAATACTTTTTAAGTGGGTGGGTATGTGACGATACGAAACTTGCATACATAAGTTCATTTTAGTTTTTCCCAGCAAACCGTGAGAAACTTTAATTTTTAACTTAAACAATTATTTTCTTGTCCACCCATAACTAATTTCTTTTAGGATTTATCTCCCCTCGCACCGTTTCTCACGGGACGAATCTCACGTAAAACATTAACTAGCCTCTCCAGGGCTAACTCTTAATTATTGACCGCTGGACAGGTGACCAGCACACAACAAGTCGCTCCGCGGACTAATAACTTTTCACACCTATCCCCCCCCCCTCCCCCCCCCCCCCCGCAGGATACACATCGCTCTAAGAATAGCATTGCACTCGGGCTGGACAGATACATATTCGCTTAAGACTTTACTCTCACGGTAGGCAACGAATATTGACCATAAATCTGACCTGACGCCTGACATCTCCGGTACATCGATACATGTGAGAAAATCAGCTAGCTTTCTTCCCCACCCGTTAAACGAAAAGTCCCATCTATATATAGAGAGAGACCAAAGCATTCCAAATTAGGCCCGCTAGGATTCATACAGTCTCCTCTGTTAGGAAGTTTAGTTGTGAGATTTCATTAGGGACAAACGGGTAAGTGTAAACATTTTACTATACTCATTTTTATCTTATAGGGATGTGTGAGTACACATTAGTACACAACCACGTTCCCCGTCATTACATTATGACTTTATTATGTATATACATTGTACTATATCTTCATATAGTATTACTAATGCCGCTATGGTTGTCTACATTTGAAACTATAGTCATTATATTTAATTTGGTATGTTTCATCCATTCCTGTATTTTAGTGATTGATGTAAACAATACCCTTTAGTGAATCTAAGTACTGTCTAAGAACTTAGATCGCAGTGCTCTAAACTTACAGAGCCCATGTGAAATTAGTTATTTCACATTTCTGTTGTATATCCCTCATACATGTTATTATGTCTCCCACCCTTGTGAACTTATAGTTCCTTGGATGAATGTAATTTTGATTAATTATATCAAACCCTTATTAATGTAGCCATATCCCTAATATTTTATTTTCATCTTATCCTTCAGTATATAATATGCTCATTCCCCATTTTACTGTAACTGATTACTTATCGTCGTAATCAAATTTAATGGATGAATCTTGACTAGTATCATCCTACATTGTACAATAGCACTTTTAATGAGGTTATCTTACTTATATCCTTTTGTTATTGAGTTATATGCGCATGCTTTAAGATCTTATAACTAATTGTCTTAAATGCCCTATTGGGATTAATACCAATGCCTACATCTGAATGATTGCAAGGCATATGGGAATCCCTACTCCATGTCTTTAGGAGGTTCCTAATTGTCTGTCTTATCCCCAGCCTGGTTGCTACCCCTGATTGCTACCCCTGGTTGCTACCCCTGATTGCTACCACTCGTTACTACACACGATTGCTACAACTACCAGATCTCCATAGAAAGCTGTAACCGAGGCAGACCACACCAGACACCCCCCCCCAATTACATACCTGTTAGCAAGAAGGCATTGCCTACTGTCCTTGGCCCTAACATATTGCCCAGTGTCCACAGTGCCCCATACTGCCCAGTATCATCTGCCCAGTACCCGGCCCAAACTGTCCACTGCCCAATAGTTATTGCCTAATGCCGACAGATTAGAGCAACCTTCGCAGCAGAAGATAAACTGGTGTTGAGTTAGCACGGCTCTCTACGAGCTAGAGATCACAGCTGAGAGATCGTCCCACTACAACTTAGTCTGCAGCACCAACCTTCTCTATTGCTAAACAGGCAGCGGCCTCACCCTAGAGCCAGCTTGCCTACAGCATAGAGAATATCCCGAGCCGACGTCCTAAGACAGAGCCGGATGACTCATCCTTCTGAGTGCCAGTCCTACGACCGCCAGAAGACGACCCAGGAGCTAGCAGCTAAGAAAAATAAGTAGCAGACTTAGGAACATTCTTCTCCTCCAATCACTCAATAATTAGCAATCCATGATGAGCAGTTATATTATATATCAGCACCTTCATTTCATTCCTTAATTATAATTTTATTTGATCATTTTCCTTTGTAAACTTTCATTTATTAAATTATATTTGTTTATAAACGTATAATATTGGTCTGTTCTTTCTGTTAGTTGCGGTGTGCCTGTACAAAATCTTATATGTGAGCGGGATAAAATTAATAAAATTTCCCCTAGACTCAAATAAACGCGCCAAATATTAACTAATTAACATCTCGTCACAAACAGTGCTACATGAGACAAATAAACAACACTGCTACATGAGACAAATAAACAACACTGCTATATGAGACAAATAAAACAACAGTGCTACATGAGACAAATAAAACAACAGTGCTACATGAGACAAATAAACAAATAAGACAACAGTACACTATTTGAATAACACAAAATATCTTTACAACTGGCTCATAATTGTATTCAGATCTAGATTCTAGATCTATGTCACGCAACCATCAAACGACGAGCAAAAAAAAAACATCCTTCGAATCAGACGTGACCACATTCCCACCAGTGACCCGGAAGTAACCAATTATATATCATAGATATCATTGTATCATTGATAGACTTAACAGGAAAATAATAAGGATCTTCTTTTGTATCTCATAAGCTGCAATTCTTCCGGGTCAGCTGGTATGCAAAATATAATACCAAGATAGCATCCATAGATAATGTGTAAGCAAGTAATTAAAAATACAATGGATAGGTCGAAATAACAATTAGATGACCGTGAGAACCATATTGTGGTTACAGAAATGAAACAAACCTGTTTAGATGCCGCTATTATTTACTAAACTCAAGCATAAAAGTTATGACTAACCACAAGAAAGTATTTAAATCCATGTATAGGTAGGTATTCAATAACAATAATTCTGTTTAACTCTTCGCAGATGACAGACTATAGTTTACACTTATGTGCATATTAACATTGAATTCCATAACTATAGGGCGCTCCTTTAGAAACCCACAAGTAGCTACCCATCAGTAACTGGGCAAAGGTAGCCACTGTACCTATCTCAAGCTTGCTGATGGCATTGATTAAATCAGATTTCTTTTTAAAAAATCTCTTAGTTTTGAAATATGATAGCCACTTACACACATACACTTACACACTAACACTTACACACATACCCATAGAAACTTGAAAAACGCATTTACGCATTAAGATACGACACATATCTGATACATTTCAGTCTAAGATACGACACATATCTGATACATTTCAGTCTAAGATACGACACATATCTGATACATTTCAGTCTAAGATACGACACATATCTGATACATTTCAGACTAAGCCTATTAAATGTTGTTCAATCATTAGTGTATTGTGAATGTATTGCAGTATCTATTTTGTCTCCCCTGTATAGCGGGTGCAGACCTAAGCATGTGTCTATCAGCCTGTCTGTCTACGGCACTTGGCTCTTTGTTTTTTTCTGTATTGTTAATTCTTACAATTACGTTAACTTGTACTCAGCGCTAGACTACATGTCCCGCTCTAATCTGACAGTTTAAGCCTCCGGATTATCAGATAAATAGTTGGCTAATAAAAGAATAGACTAACTTGTCAGATAAATGTCAGATTATTCTAAGAGTTATCTGAACTTTATCTTTACCTTGCTGAAAATATTACGAACAAATGGAGCTTAGGTTTTTGTGACATAGACATAAATTATAAAATGGTAATATTTAACAGATGGAGTTAATAAGCTAAATAGTTTAGCGAATTAATGGCAGTAAGTCTAAACAAATGCTAAAAAGACTTGGCTATCATAGGAAACATTATTTATTTCGATTGATGAAGTATTTTGAGCATGTATTACAATGACATTTAGAGATGGTGATTAATTAATGGTGACAAAAAGATGAAGTTCTGAAACAAACATTTCTATAGTCTGCTCTAGTCTAGGATCAGCTCTCCATATGACATTCTGATTGGCTGTTTACCAAGACACGTGCTGGCAGGCTGCTCTCAACGTGACATGCTGACAGGCTGCTCTAAGCTAGACATGCTGACAGGCTGCTCTCAGTGTGACATGCTGACAGGCTGCTCTAAGCTAGACATGCTGACAGACTGCTCTAAGCTAGACATGCTGACAGGCTGCTCTATGCTAGACATTCTGACAGGCAGCTCTTAATGTGACGTACTAACTTGCTGCTCTAAGCTAGACATGCTGACAGGCTTTTCTCAATGTAACATGCTGACAGGCTGCTCTCAACGTGACATGCTGCTCTCAACGTGATATGCTGCTCTCAACGTGACATGCTGCTCTCAACGTGACATGCTGATAAGCTGCTCACCTAGTGACGTGGTAATGTTTAATATCCTAAGAGTGTCTGACATGGCGTGCTTGACTGTCGTACGGCCCTGTACTTTTATTTTTATTTTGTTTACTCTGGTTTTCTACAGAAAAATACGAACGAGATATCCGACACAGAGAAAGGTGGGAGCGGCATAGGCGGAGCACGTCAGACAGACAGGAAGGCAGCAAGTCTCACTCTAGGAAAAAGAGATCAATCTCCACCGAGAAATATGTCGAGACCTTGGTGGTCGTGGACACTGAAATGGTCAACTATTACGAGAATGAAGACATAGAGACATATGTGTTGACTATTATGAATATGGTAAGATCGTCACGTGATCTCCACTTCCTCCATTTTATTTTCCTTAGATGTTTCTACATGTGTAATGTTACGTTAGAGAGTTGAGGGTTTTATTTTCTCTTTTCTATTCTAGTTTGTTTTTAAATTGTTAACTTTCAACTTTGTCTTTGCTAAATAGATATTTCCTTTCAATTGAAAGACACGTCTTTACTTAATAGATATTTCCTTTCAATACCAAGACATGTCTTTGCTAAATAGACATTTCCTTTTAATTGCAAGAAACGTCTTTACTAAATAGATATTTCCTTTCAATTGCAAGACATGTCTTTGCTAAATAGATATTTCCTTTCAGTTGCAAGACATGTCTTTGCTAAATAGATATTTCCTTTCAATTGCAAGACATGTCTTTGCTAAATAGATATTTCCTTTCAATACCAAGACATCTTTGCTAAATAGATATTTCCTTTTAATTGCAAGAAACGTATTTACTAAATAGATATTGGCATGACTCCTTTGATGTAGCGAGGCAAGTGAACAGTCCAGAGTTAATGAACTTATTTAATTTTTGTTTAACGAGGACTATGTCACACCTTCACCCCCCCCCACACACACACACACTACTTCTGCTAACATGTTTCGATTTTGGTTTTTATTTTTTTCTTCTTCCTTTCTTCTTTCCTACCACCTGACCTAAGCCTCTATTCAGTTCTGTAGTTCCATTTTGGACATTTCCGCCTTCTTCTTCTGATCTCTCGTTTCTCATTATGTTTGCCTCGTTTAGACTGCCTCTGATATTACAAGGCAACATCCTACCATATAATTATAATTTCATTATAGCCTTTAACATCTATTCAGTATATTTATTTTGAACTATAACTAGACTTCTAGCTTACTAATTATTGAAACCATTGTGTTTTCTCTGTGACAGGTCGCTAGTTTATTTCATGACGCATCCATTGGAAATGCCATCAACATTGTAGTGGTGCACTTAATTCTCATCAAAGATCCAGATGTAAGTTCCAACCTTCTTCTTCTTCGTTCTCATTGTTATGTTGGAGCGTTCAGATGACTAGACCAATATATGAGATGAACTGGGCAGTGGTTTCCAAATCATGGAGCTCTCCATATAGTTTTCTTTCTATTGGGGTGTTTAGGGGCCAGTGTCTTGAACGGGCCTCTTGGTAGAGAACAGTTTTGAAGGACATGGTCAGCATTCTCCGGTGACACTCCCCATGGGCAGATTTCACTGGTTCCAATTTAGAGCTTCCGGTACATATTTTGTCTCATTCTTTTTGTGTCCGGTCCTGAGTCAAAAGGTTAAATGTTCCAACCAATATTACATTATTTGGTAATAATAGAAATAATAAATATCAAATAATGTTTTAATAATAGGACATTCAAAATATAGAAAAGAAAACTAGAATAGTCACTGGTGGGATAGCATGGTTGTGGGTAATAAAATAATCTTTATTCGCTGAAACAGATTATATCTAATTAGTTCGTTAACAAGATCAAACATTTTTAGGGCGCGCACTCCTATATACAGCACTATGTCTATTTTAAACAGTACCATATATACTATAAGCAAGTACAATACCTAGGCCTGCTAGGAAGCAGTTGGCCTACCTCTAGACTCTTCCGTTTAGAACAAAATGATATAAATAGGGTGAAAGGTTCTCTCTACGACAGTAACGCACTTAAGAAGGTAATATAAATAATCAAATGAGGAATGCAGTATTTCCCGTGGTTACGCAGCCCCAGCTTTGACCTACATATTTTGCCACATTCTGCGCAGGCATAACCATTGTCCGCCGGTGGTCGATTTAGATTTTTCTTTTCTGCGTCATCGTCTGTCCTAGGTAGCGGATTGTCTTTTGGTCTCAAATGTGTATCCCGCGGCCTTTGTAAGTGACCTCCTGCTGTCTCGTTCTTAAGTCGCATGCAACCATGTGCTCTCTTCTATGTCAGTTCTATTCCCCAGTACAAGTACCCTATCTACCAAAACAGGAAGTAATGGACATTTGGATTCTTGATTGTATATGACCAGAATGTTGGCCAAGTTTCTGGTGATTCTGTTTGGACTGTTAGAACTGCATTGTTACATTTGGCAGACTTTTTTTGTGTTTGGTTTCTTTTGGTAGGCCTGTAATTTTTTTTCCTCAGGAAAACTTACAAATCACCCACCATGCAGACAAAACTCTTAAAAGTTTTTGCAAATGGCAGAAAAATATCAACTTCAGAGATGATGACCATCCCAATCACCACGATGTAGCCGTGTTACTTACCAGGTTAGATAATAGTAATACAAAGAAAGGGTAAATTTAAAGTGTCGTTCACCAAATATAGAACTTAAAAGTATGTTTTATGATACCTTTTATAAATAATGTTTATATTATGTAATAAAGGTTTGGTCTTCGTTTATTTAGCGTAAACTATTGCAAACGAAATAATTATTTTAACTAAAGTAATTGTAGGAAATTTAAATTATGTTATAATCTTATTGATTCTTCCTGTGATTTCTATTCAAAAACTTTCTCTCCATAGGCAATGTTTATCTAAAACATTATAACTGCCAACTGGGTTCTTAGAAGGTTAAAAATTAGACTTTTAAAATCAAAATGAAAGTAATAAACTTTTTATTCAGTGGAGGCTTGAATGTAGGAATATAAGTTGTTGTTGTTTTTAAACTTATTTTCTTTTTCTTTATAAAAGCGCAACAGAATTAGGTTGTTTCGGAAATATTTCTTAACCTTCGACTTTGCTTTCTCCCTCCCTTTGTCCAATGACTCCCATCATAACAATTAAAACATGATCAATAACAATCATCGTTTGCATGTAGGCCTACCTTTGTTATTTCAGGCGAAATATTTGCACACGTATGAACGAGCCTTGTAACACTCTAGGTCTGGCACAGGTGGCGGGGTTGTGCCAGCCACATAGAACGTGTAGCATCAATGAAGACATAGGCTTGTCCTTGGCGTGGACAGTGGCTCATGAACTTGGACACAAGTGAGTGTTAGATGTTATTATTACCCAGAAGTTATAATTCTCCCCTAGCACTTGAAAGGTTTGAATTCCCCTTATAATGTGCCTGTTTTTTTTACCAATACAAATCGTACGAGATATAGATCTAGAACAATAGGTCTATCACCATCTCCAACTATTAGTCAGGCTTTATGAATGATCTGTGTGCTAAAAAAATATCACCATCTCCAACTATTAGTCAGGCTTTATGAATGATCTGTGTGCTAGAACAATATCACCATCTCCAACTATTAGTCAGGCTTTATGAATGATCTGTGTGCTAGAACAGTATAACCATCTCCAACTATTAGTCAATCTTTATGAATGATCTGTGTGCCAGAACAATATCATCGCCTCCCAATATTAGTCATATTTTTATGAAGGATCTGTGTGCAAGAACAATATTATCACTTCCCAATATTAGTCATATTTTTATGAAGGATCTGTGTGCAAGAACAATATTATCACTTCCCAATATTAGTCATATTTGTATGAAGGATCTGTGTGCAAGAACAATATTATCACTTCCCAATATTAGTCATATTTGTATGAAGGATCTGTGTGCTTCTATCAAAATATAAAAAAAATACAGCCACAAAGTAAAGTAGCAATAATACATAAAACACTAAACCATTATTTAGAAATACAAAAAGATTACTTAAACAAATAGCTAGAGAGAGAAAAAGATAGGATTGGGTTTCTCATTTCATATGCTAACATCCATTCAATTAGGTGCTTGTCACGTAGCATTAAGCAGCTGTTGCATTAAGTTCATTTTTAGATTCCTGCAGCGCAAGGCCATGGTTATATTGTAGACAAATTTCTTGTTCTTGGAACAGAAGTGTGCTTTCCTAGAGCAGAAGCAGGAAGTTAATTCCATGACCATGAAAGGAGAGAGGTTGATTGGTTCAAACATAGTGAAAGGTAGATGATAAAAAAATATTTGAAAGGGTGGAGATAGTCAAAATGGAGCCTGAACGAAGACAGTTAACTTGTCTAATTAAATTGTATTGTGCAGTGTGTGTTTAATTAAAGTGATTTCTAGTTCCAAAATTAAAGTTTTGTATTTATTGTTGAAGGATCTCAATAGTTTTGAATTTGTAGTTTGCATTTGAATCTCAGCATAACAATATTGTTTTGAGTGTTCAGTAATTGTTTAAAAGTAGAAATGTACACTAAATTATAATTATGTCAAAAACAAAATTGTCTGATCAACACAATCACTTCATAACATTAAGACATCATTACAACTAGCACTCAAATAAAAATGATCGTTACTCTTTCAAAGTGTCATTAGAGTGTGTCTGAGTAAGCCAAAAAAAAAACCCACTGAATTTAAGAACCTTATTGACATGCCTGAGTTGATTAAAAATAGAGACTTAACCATCTTCGTTTTTTGATGGAACATCTGTAATTTATTATATACAATTTGTGTTTTTTTCTAATGCTAATAATATCAATATAATAATAATAGGATGCTGAGAGGTGCTGTTTGTGGTACAACAAAACAATGAATTTTCTTTCTCTTTAAGAAACTCAACCCTGGCAGTACCAGAGAATGAACACTCGTTCATTTCTAACATAATAATATTTATGTTTTACATGTAATATTTTTAAACACAAAATTTTATTGTTTCCACTATTATATAGAAATATGTTTTTTGGTTTCTCTTTAGTTTTGGTATGAAACATGACAATCAATATACTGACTGTACTACTGACACTGAAACTCATTATGTCATGGCGACACATTTAACATGGGACAAAACACCATTCACTTGGTCTAACTGCAGCAGATCAGCAATCACCAAGTTTTTAGAGTGAGTCTCTTTTGTTTATCTAAAATTTGATGAATATTTAGGTGATTGAGGGATTTATTAATCATGTTTTAAAATAATACATGAATGTTTTTTGAACATTCTGAAGTCAAATTTCAGTTAACATTTTAGCCCCCAACTTAACCCCTCTAGTGACTTTTTAATAGTTTTTTTCTTTTTCTCCTTGGTTATAATTTTTCCCTTAAAAAGGTTTTAAAACAGCAAACAAACATCAGGTCACTTTAGCTATCAGTACTGGGGAGGGCAAAAAGAGGGGGAGGCTTAAGATGCAAAATGTGTCTAGCCCATTTCCAACTAAACTAGGCCTATGTTTATGTGTGTTTTGTGTTAGCTGTTCACATTTCATTGCTTAGAACTGTGTTGTAACCATACTCTGTAGTGAAGTCTATAAAGTCATCCAACTTTAACCATTAAATAAATTGAGGTGTTGAGCTTTTGTTTATGTTGAGCTTTTGTTCCTGTTGAGCTTTTGTTTATGTCTACTTCTTCATTGCAAAGTGAACTCTTTCAATAGTGCTACAATTAAACATAATCTTCATTTAAGGCTACCATGAAACAAGCAATTGATTTTTTAATTGAACATATTCACATTATATGTCTACAATTAAATGTAGTTCCCATGCAATGATTACAATTGAATGTATTCCATGTGATTAGCACAATTGAATGTATTCCATGTTATAAGTACAATTGAATGTATGAACCTGACCTTCACTTTAATTGTTTCCCTTTTAAGCCGCAACTGGGGCTATTGTTTGGATGACCCACCTGGTCAGCATGATTTTAAGTATCCAGAGCTTCCACCTGGGACAATGTATGATGCTGACCATCAGTGCAGGCTACTTTATGGTGAGGGCGCAGAGCGTTGCAATGGCATTGAAGCTTTAGAGGTAGGTATTGTAGCATGATATACATTTTGAGCATGACTAATTGCAAGTAACTATCACTGAAATTACCAGGGGTAGGGTGGGGGCATTAGTAACATTCCCTCAGTACTCTCCTTCCAACCTTCAAAGATTCTAAATTCACTCTTTGTTTAGTGAATCAACTTAATGTGCCTTAATTATTTAAATATGACTTTAATGAAGGTTCTAAATCCACTCTTTGTTTAGAGAATCAACTCATGTGCCTTAATTATTTTAATATGGTCTTAACTTTAATGAAGTAAATCCACTATTTGTTTAGAGAATTAACTCATGTGCCTTAATTATTTAAATATGGCCTTAACTTTGACAAAGAGTCTATCCACAAATGATTAAAACTCTGTGATCTAAATAAAAATATAATTTTTAAACTCTTATTATTTGCTAACTTGATTATTGGTCAATGTTTCTTTTGCCAGCAAATTTGTACCACATTATGGTGCCGTGTGAACAATAAGTGCTCTACTAAACTACAGCCAGCCGCAGTAGGAACACTCTGTGGAACGGACAAGGTTTGTTGTTATAGTGGTTCTTCCAAAATGGGGAAAAAACAGCTTTTATTTTTTTTGTCTGTCTGTCTATGTGTCAAAAAGAAAAGCTTTTAGAAATTTGAGTTCACCATATTTTGTAGTGTACTAAAAAAAAATTGGTGCAACAGCTTCTTTTGGTCTTCTGAAAGCAAATCATTTGATTTTAAAATTAAAGTTTTTTTTCATACCAATGAACCATATTTACAAGGCTTTTTAAGACTCAAATAATATATGTTTATTAAACAATTTCAATTAAATGTACACTGTGGATTTTTTAAAATAATTTTTTTACAAGATTTAACATTCAATTAATGCTATGCAACAGACATACAAGAGCTATGATTACAGAAAGTTGCTAGATCTATTTTTTCATCTATGTCTTTGTCTTCATGTAAAACCATCACTGTTCAAAAAAGCCTCTCAATTAAAAAGCAACTAGTAGGACCTCATGTATTAGATGAGTGATTTCAGTTAATCATGCTTTGAATGTAGGCCTACATTTTGTATGGAAGAAGATAGAATTTTGGTTATTGATAATATTTAGTTGATATTTTCTGATAAAACTACTATATACTTTTATGTCATTTTGTTTTATTTCTTAGTGAATAGTTATTGTTATAAGAGCACGTCATTGATTTATACTTCTATCTAAAACAAAAATGCTTCGTAATCTAATTTCACCTTTATGTTTGTCATCTGTAAATCATCAAAACCTGTCCTTGATCTGCCTTGCTAACTAAACAGTGGACCTACAGGGGCTGCTTAAATTTCTTTTTAGTTTCCTCTGACTAAACTTGAATATAACACGAAAATACAAGTTTAATTATGATTGATAGCCTTCCCCTGGTTTGTGTGCATAATAGATAAAATGTAATTAGTTTGTTGTGGTACAGAATAACAGATAATATAGAATTAGCAGCTTAATCCTCTTGTGTTAAATGTCAAGTGTTGGTATCTAAGGGAGTTAATTTCCTTATGTTCCAGTTTCTGAAAAAAGAAAATAATTTACTTTTGTTTAAAATAAATAAAAGGAATGTGAATTATTTTAGAACTTTGTAAAAAAAAAAATTTAAAAAAATGAATTTTTATCAATGCAGATGAATAAATATTGCAGATGAATAAATATAGCAATTTAATGGGAGGCATTAATTTTTCTTCATTTAGTAAACTAAAAAAGGTTTTTAACTGAGAAAATGATTATAGACTACTAATCTCTCAACATTGGCAACATAGGGACAGCATACAAAAGGTGTCATTTTATCTTTTTGCCATGATGGCATTATTAAGAAAAGTTTGTTACAAAGGAGTCAATAGCACTACTAGGAGAGTTGATTGTTTTGGTAAATGTACAGAAATTACATAAATCTTAATAGGGACTTGTTACTTTAATTATTTGCATCTATTTGGAGTTATGCTATTCACTTTTTTTTTCCTATAGTGGTGTTTTGCTGGTCAGTGTGTGGACATTGGAGAAAGACCTCAGGCTATTGATGGTCAGTGGGGAGAGTGGGCTGAGTGGACCCAATGCTCCAGGACCTGTGGTGCCGGAGTCAGCTTTTCAGAGCGGCTTTGCAACCACCCACCGTAAGTCATGATGAGTCTTTCATACACAAAGTTATTGTCACGCTGGCATTACTTTGTGACATCATCCTCCATTTACACATTTAGATAATGTAAGAAGAGAATGCAGAAATGAGATTAAAAAATAGAACCGCTCAACAATTGTCATCAAATACACATCGTATATCTATTTAATGTCCTTTAATCTTTATTTATATCTTGGAAGTTTAAGAACCAGAAGGAATATAAGACCTTAATGTAGAACCACTCAAATTTTATGGGTTGTATTTAGAAAGAAAAACTATGAGTTCCATGATGTAAATGCCTCAGAACTTCTATTGTTATTGTCTACACATCTAGTGTTTGTTATCCTAGTTCATGACAGTTATGATTATAAGCAAGCTTATTATGCTGTCATGGTAATCCCACTATTTACATCAATCAAACTTCAAAAGCTTTTACACCCATTTAAAAAAAAAGTATTAATTTATAAAATATATAAATAGCTTTTGAGTTACAGATGTTTCTTATTTAAAAATGATCATTCCTATCTGCTAAATCTTCCACAAGACAACAAAATAGGCCTAGTCTGGGATAATTCATGGGTTTTAAATGATAGACTGTAAGACAGGAAAATGTTTGAATAAGAATGGAGTTGTTGTAGCCTACTTAAAAAATAATGAAATTATAGCATTAACATCTTCCTGAATGTGTTCTGACTTATCCTTGAAAGAACTCTTACTATCAAATGAAATATAAAATTATTTCTAGAAGCATTAATACTAATGACAATTATGTGATGGAAGACAGAACAACAAGCAGAATGATGTCTTTTCAATTCATCAAAATGTTTTACTTCAGACAATCAATATTGTAGATGTATTGAATTTTTTTTTTCTGAATAAAAGTCTCTATTGAGTCTGTTCAAAAGTAGGCCTATATATTCAAAAGTAGTCCTATATTGCAGAATTGCTCTATACATAAAACATTACATTCCTTTTCTCAGGATCTAAATAATGATTAATTTGACTTTGATATTACATGTTTAACTTGTTTTTCAGACCTTCCAATGGAGGAAAATATTGCACAGGAGAAAGAAAAAGATACAGGATATGTAATACAGATGTAAGTAGGCTACAATCTGTCAACAGCTAGCTGCTTAGTATAGCCTATAATAATAAACTTAATAATAATCACTGTTTAAAATTTCTTTTGATAAATATCAGTGTTAAAAAATATTTGTTTACATAGTAGATTTTACTTTTTATTTTATAAACATGTCAACAAAGTGAAAATAAATATTAATTTTAGTCTTTTAATTTAAATATTTTTAAATTATAAAGTTTATTTAATATGAAAAATAATAAAATAGAAAGTAAGGAATTGTTAAATTGTACACATCTGTTTTTGTTTTGACTTTTAAAATTAAATGCATTGTGTTATGGAGTTAAAATAATTTTTCTTCCATCAGAATTGTCCTGAAAATGCTCCAAGCTTTAGAGCTCAACAGTGCTCAGAATTTAATGAAATTCCTTACAAAGGATCATTGTATGAATGGGAGCCTTTGTCTACCCCAGGTATTACTTTTAACCTCATTTACATATTGACTGGTCTAGTACCTAATGATAATACTCAGTAGAGTTTATATTGATTGTAAACATCTACATAACTTTACATTCATCTGTATGAAATAGACAAATGCAAAGAGCTGATTTTATTAAGCTGAGTAACATATTTAAAATTACCATTCATAAATTTCTTTTATCTGCTTTTGGCTTATATTATCAAAAACATTTCAAACTATTTCTTTACTAATAACAACATGCCAAAGTGATTCATGTCCCTATTTTTCTTTTTCAGACACTCCATGTCAGCTTCACTGTAAACCAAAGGATTTATATTTCTCCATTCTACTGAAAGATATTGTGACAGATGGGACACCTTGCTTGACTGGATCTAGACATATGTGCATAAGTGGACGGTGTCGTGTACGTTTGACATTTGACTAACTGCTTTTTAATCCCTTGAAATTGTATGAAAACTTTTTTTTATGACAAAACTTTCATTAATGTAGGCCTATTTGATAGTTTATTTTTTTTTATGAATTAGCCTTGTATAAAACATACTTTTTCTTGTGTTAGCTTTCTTCAGCTTAAACTCATGAAATGCAATTTTTTTTAGCATGTAGGTTGTGACTGGAACATTGACTCCAGTGCTATTGAAGACCATTGTGGTGTTTGTTTTGGTGATGGTTCCACATGCAAGACTATAAAACAGCAATTTAATGAAACAAAACAGTTGGGTTAGTAGTGGTGCTTTTCTTTCTTAATGCATGCAAAATGGTGGCGGGCCTATTTAAAAAAAAATGATTGACAAAATAAAAATTTCTAGAATGTTAAGCATTTTGGATCAAATACATTTTTAAAAATGGTCTTATTGTTTCCATCAGAAATAAAGTTTATTATGTTCTAGCCTAAAATCTCCTATAAGTTGGCAAGGAGAGGCACTGGGCAGGAATCAACCATTATGAGGGTCCTAAAGTACTAACCACACATGGCTAGGCAGCCCTCAAATATGTGTCATAAATTAATGATTATAAGTTTGTTTGGGAACTTCTATTAGCAATCAACATTTGGATCTGTCAAACAGAAGATCAAATCCCCCTCTTACTCTCTCAGCATACCACACAGAATTAGATTCTAATTGTAACTTATTAGTATTAAGAAATATTCTTTGTTTTAAAAATGTGCTCTGTCCTGTCACAGGTTATGTGGAAGCCACAGTGATACCAGCTGGTGCAAGAAACATTAGAGTAGAGGAAGTAGCTGAAGCTAGTAACTTCCTCGCTGTACGGAATAATGCAGGAGAATATTATTTGAATGGACATTGGTTCATTCAGGTTAGATCATACACTTTAGATATCTCAGTATTGATTTCAATATAATCCTGTTTTTCTAAATGGCAAATAAAACACATTATTTAAAATGTAAGTTCTATCTTATTCAGTAATAATACTTTCTACTTAAAGGAATTATTTACAAATGAAAATGTTCTTTAATCAGTGGTCTGGTGATTATGAGGTTGCTGGTACAATTATACATTATAAAAGAACAGGGAACAAGGAAACATTTTCAGCACCTGGTCCTATTAAGGAAGCACTACATATAATGGTAAATAAAAGACAATAAATTTTCTTTTGCTTTTTCATCTCAACTTTATATAGTTCTTTTGATTTTGTCTTCTACCTCTTCATGTTCAATTAAACATGTTAGAAATATTTCTAAAATTGAGTTATCAGTTTATAAAATTATAGATGTTTACTAAAAATAAAACTATTGAGAACCATTATAGTGTCTTTATTTTCTATCCAGGCTTTCTATAATACATAAGAATCCATTTAAATTTAAACCCACATTTTTTATATTTGAGGGTTTTCTATCTTTTTTTTTTTGCTGTTTCCACTACAATTAATGTAAAAAAAATGTATTCTGTGCTCTAAAGCTGCTGATGCAGACTCACAACCCTGGTGTGGAGTTTGAATACACAGTACCTAAAGAGAATGCCACAGATTACAAAAAACAATCATTCAGCTGGGACTACGTGGGCTGGTCACATTGTACAGTCTCTTGTGGTGGAGGTAACAGAAATAATCTTTTGCTAACTTATTTTGCAATCTGTAAATCTTTCCTCGAAGAGAATTATAACTGCTTAGTCGTATGTGTGTTCATTGGTTAAAAATTCAATTTTTAAATAAAAGTCTTAATTTACTTTTAGGAGCAGAACAATATAAACAAAATGGTTGTTGTTTTTCTTACAAGCAAATATTCATTAACATTGCTGCTTTTGTGGCCAAACCATTTGTCCCTTGCAAGATGATTCTCTAATGTGTTCCAATTCTATAGGTATGCAGAGATCACCAGTGATTTGTAGGGAACAAGAAGCTGGGATGGTAGATGAGATGTATTGTGACCAAAGTGCCAAGCCAGATGACCTTCTTAGAGAATGCAATAGCCATCAGTGTCCAGCAAGGTCAATTTTTTGTTGTCATTCAAATTCACAAAATAGTATCAGTAATTAAGGTTTTCAGATTAAATAAATTCCCAAGTTTGTAAACTATGTATACAAACTATGGACATTGATCGAACATTAATTAAAGTAACTTACACTTTCCTAACAAATGTACAAGCTCCAATACATAACCATTCTCAGAGATCTTCCTTTTATAAAAAGAAAAAACATTTAAAATACACATTGATGTTTAAAAAATATAAAAAATGAAGACCTACATTTCTCATAGTCCCAATTATTTGTTACACTATTACCTTTCTATAAATGTTGTGATGTCATGATACTAATAGATATGAATTAAGATAACATCTAGCATTGGTGTAGTTGCATATAGGAAAGAAACTGAAGCTGCTACAGTTGATGTGGCATTAGGATTGTTGTAAACAAGTCAGAGAAACAATCTTTGTCCAACAATGACATTTGATTCTCATAAAAGTAAACTTTGTTAAGAAAGAGATGATTTTGACATTCTTCTTATGTTTACTAAACAAGCAACTAGTTGGACTTGCTGCCAGACAAATCACTACAACATAAAACTGAATATATCCCACATTTTTAAAATGTATCCTTAATACTGAAACCAATCTGATATTATTAACTTTTTAAAAATTATTTAAATTCCTTCTTATTACATTACGTAAACAAAAATTTTAGTCTAACCAAGTCATTGGTTTTTAGGGCTCATTCATAGCGCTATTTCCAAACCAGAATGCCTCTTTCAGAGTTTCAATTTCAATAGATATTAGTTCTTCCCAAGAGTTTAATAATTGTCTAAAATTAAATAGGAAATCAGTTAAGTTGTTTTTGATTAATAAAATAAACTAGTAATTAATAAGCCCTTGTTTTGCTTAACTGTAAATGCGTTTTATGAACTGGAAAGTTCATGTCATATTTTTATTTAATTTAAAAACTTAAATTTCTGGATTATTTAGTTTATAAAAATCATCATCTTTTAAAGCACTCATCTTTTAAAATGGTTAATGGTCATTTCATTCCCGGTCACTTCATTCCCTAGTCATTTTATCCTCTGATCAAACAAATAATAATTGTAAAAGTTTGATATTAAGAGTATTTCATATATTAATTTGTATTTATTGGACAAAAAAGTGTGACACACGACATAAAAATAGAATTTAATGTCATTAAAATATAAACATTTAACATCTGTAGATCTATAGCTAATGTAATGCTGGACATGGTTTGTAAATTCTTGCCCAATGTTGTATATTTCTTCCATGGCTGTTCTTCAGTGCCACAATTTATAACTTTGATGTTATCATTGGGATTAAAACAAAACACATTTAGGCCATATGAATCAGCTCTAAAGAAGGGTTGAAGTCAACATTTATTAGAATAAAAATGGCACATCCATATTCAAGGAAAAATGATTGACAAATAAAGATAAAGTGAAAGATAGGCTTCACAAGATAAGTTATCAGTGACATGATCAAAACTATTCTAATCATTCTTATCTCTCAATAGATTTCCGCTACTTCCACCACACCTTGGCCTTTGATCATTACATCATGCAATATGCGCAGGATAATATTGACATCCTTAACATCAAATAGAAACAATATAACTAAATACAAAATTTATCTTCTTCAGATGGTGGACTGGTCCTTGGCAACATTGCTCAGTTACTTGTGGGGAAAAGGGTATCCACCGCAGAACTGTTATATGTGTCAGAAGCTTAGGTGCTGATGAACAGATAGCATTAGAAGACCAGGCATGCAGTGGCCAAGAAAAGCCTGTTGAGTTGGAGCCATGTCATCACAAGGAACCATGTCCTGGCTTAGGACAGTGGGTAACAGAGGAATGGAGCGATGTAAGGGAAATAAGTTTTCAAGTTATACTTTTTTTGGTTGTCTCTCTTACACATTGCTTGCTTTGATATTGTTTTCACCATATTTTACTATTGAGAATTTATTATATTATTATTTATTACAGACTTCATGTAGGCCTACTTTATTCATATTAACATTATGGTGATTAATAATAATAATAATAATCTTTATTATCTATGTGGAAGTTTGTCTTACAATTTTTCCACTAAAGAATATTACATTATAAGACCAAAGAAACAAAAGATATGTTCACATAGGTTCCTCTCTAATGTAATGGGAAATGTCCACATTGGATGTATCAATTTAATTCAGTGATTAAAGTATTTAAACTATTCGGTCAATTTAAACTATTCGTTTGTTTGTTTTTTGCAAAGAATCTCTTGTTTATTCTTTGTAATGGTAAAATCTTAAAATACTGGAGTTTTTTGTTTTTTTTTAAATCTTTTTAGCTTGCTTAAGTTTGCAAGACAGTTGTCCAAATAGAGTTTGTTTGCTACCAATGACTTTACTAGCAGGATTTATGATTTTCAGCAGTTTATTTTTATTTTAAGTGTTTAGATTGCCATACCAGGCAGTAATATTGAAACTTAAAATACTGCAGATGTGAGCATTGTAAGACATTGACAAGGCCATTTATACATTTTTATGACAATAAAATTAGTTCATATGCATTCACTGCAATGGAGCTTGGTTTTGTTGTTTCCATGGAACAGTTTCAAAGGCAATCTTTTCCACTTTTTACTCCTCTTCCCCATACCCATCCTTGTGTCCATTATTTGTAGCCTTTAAGTAGAAAATACTTTTGCTCTGCTGCTTCCATTGACTGCCACCTATACAAACAAGAACACAAGTCTTTGACCCCTCCGTTATATCCAATCAGAATAAAAAGATCTCTGCTTTATCTTCTTCCATGCAACAGTGCAATAGGATTATCCTCTTGCATAATTTAGAATTAGAATCTAACCCAACATATGTAATGCCTCTTTTTATTCTTATTACAACTAGATATTTTCTATTGTATCCTTTATGTAGAGGACAAAAATAACCAATTCAAACTTTTTAAATTTTGTCTTTTTTTTTTGCTAGTGTACCAGAAACTGTGGTGGTGGAGTTCAGTTCAGGAAAGTGATCTGTCTGGGAGGATCTACATGTGATGATGAAAAACCTGAGATGAAACAGGCCTGCAATGAACAAAAATGCATGGAAAATCTTGTGGAAGACATCTTGAACATGCCTGAGGGGGGAACTGCTGACACTCTATCTACCTCAACCAATACTCCTCATGAAGAGTTTAAAAACTTTAACATTGGAGAGAGTCACTCTACTTTGGTGAAGGAGGATGCCAAGGAGGATAAACCAACCACAGAGGAACATCCCCATAAACACAGACACCACAAAGTGCACCCACATAATGATAAGAATGACATAAAGGCCTCTCCAGGCACACATGTTGAATCTGATGCAGTGAATGGTAGCATTACTGAGGCTGGAGACAATGTTCCGATCTCTGACTCACCTTCAGGAGAGCTCCAAGAGATTAAAAAAGGCTCTAAATATATCTGGCAAATATCAGAATGGAGCCAGGTAAACTTCTATTGCTATAATTTTAAACTTTACAAATACATTTTTTTTAAAATTTAATATATAATATTTCTGAAATAGTTTCCAAGATTGCTTAAAAAATAATTAAGGCTTAAAATTGTTATTATTGTTTAACCCTTTTTTTCCTTGGCACAGTCTGCAAAAGAGCTCACAGCTCAGCAGCAATAAAGCTGGCTAGAAGAAGAAGAAGAAGAAGAAGTTTAACCCATCAAATAATTCATTAAAAATAAAGGTCCTTAAATTGTCAACAAAAAAACTCTTTAATTTTATTGTATATTTATATTTTGCACAAGTGACCAAACACTCAGAAATTGATTAGTGCCCACAGCCGCTAACCTTCACACATTATTATATTTCTTTCTAATAATGTTTCCTCAATGCTTGACATAGTGTCTAAGATAACACATATAAAAGAAACTGAAGATACAATATTTCATTGAGGTTAAACATAGTCCGTGCCAAGACTACAGCATAACTCTAGTAATATCGCACCCTTTTGTGTCAACTCTGCTTGGAAATTATTTTTTTTTTATGATGGTGTGATACAGAACTCAGCACCTAATTATTCCTACCTTTTAGGCCAGCAATATCCCCTGCCACTTGAAATTTTAATATGCATGCCAATCTCTTAGCTTTTACACTTTCTCACCCTTCATCCATGATGCAAACAAATAACATGATTATCATGTGGCTATCGGTGAGGTAAGCTAATTGGCATGGGGGTTAGGGTACCATGTTGATGACACAAGAATTGGTTTGTGCTAACATACCCTGTTTCTGCTCTCTTCCTTCTCTTTTACATCAATGATTATCATTTTGATTTGCCATCCACATAACATGCTAAGGAATAGCAGGGCTTAGACATGCATCTTAAATTTTGTAGATCTTCAACTCCAAAAGTAGAGTGCAGCTTAAGATTGTATATTTTGTTATAAACTACATCTAACTTCAACATCTTCTGTTGTTTTGTTTTTTAATGGAATCTAGTGCTCAAATCATTGTGGTACAGGCATCAAAGTCAGAGACGTTTTTTGTATACAAAGTATCAGTGGAGCTCAAGTAAATGCTGATCACTGTGATGTGACTAGCAAACCAACAATTACAGAGGAATGTACACAGGCTCTTTGCACTGAGTGGACTCTAGGAAACTGGACAACTGTAAGTGATACATTGAAGGCTTTTTCTCTATTACTAATGATTTCGCACTGAAGACTTTTGATATTGAATCAATATTTTTAATTTGCAATAAAACATTTTCAATAAACAGTTTACTTATGTAAGTATCATATCAAATTCATTGTGAATATGTCTTTTTAAGCTCAGAGAAAAAAGTGTTCATATACATATATTTAGAGGCATGGTGGCTGAGTGGTAAAGTGCTTGGCTTCCAAACTCTGAGTCCCAGGTTCAAAACCTGGTGAAGGCTGGGATTTTTAATTCAGGTATCTTTAGGACACCTCTGAGTCAACCCAGCTCAAATGGGTACCTGAAATTAGTTGTGGAAAAGTAAAGGAGATTGGTCATTGTGCTGGCCACATGATACCCTCATTAACCATGGGCTACAGAAACAGATGACCTTGACATCATCTGTCCTACAGATTGCAAGGCCTGAAAAGGGAACTACATACATTATTATATCATCAATTTGTCCTGTATTCAGACAGTATGGATTTACTAACTGTCATTTACCAATTTGTTTTGTTAAGTTTTTTTAAACTTAGTTGACTCTTTCCATAGGCCTACTCTTCTCTGTAGCAGTAGTTATAATTTTAATTGATACGTATCCACAATACAATGTAAATCTTATAATATTATACACAGTAGTAGACTTTATAATAGAAAGCATTTAAACAAAAATTATTCAACTCATAGAGATAGGAACATGAGATTGACAATCTTTAGCATTACCTCATAAAATTAAAGTGAAAGAGAGTTATCTCAAAGTATTACATGAGTGTTATAGGTCTGATAATGAAACTAAAGCAAACATTCTAAACAAATACTTTGCATCAGCATTCTCAGCCCCAGGAGACAAAGACATATTACTGAATTTGAACCAAGTAGACAACATAGAAGATATAGTAGTACAAGAAAATGGAATTCAAAAACTATTAGCCAACACCAAACCAAATAAAGCTTCTGGACCTGATGGTATTCCAGCTAGATTACTCAAAGAACTAAGTAATGAGCTAGCCCCAGTGTTCAAAATACTCTTTCAGGCTTCACTTAACCAGGGCAGAGTACCAAAGGACTGGAAAGAAGCTAATGTCACCCCCCTATTTAAAAAAGGAGAAAAATCTGACCCAGGAAACTACAGACCAGTATCACTTACCAGCATCACATGTAAAATCCTAGAACACATAATATGTAGCAACATCATAAACCACTTAGACAAACATAATGTCCTCACACCATACCAACATGGCTTTAGGAAATATAGATCATGTGAAACACAACTAATAGGACTAATTGATGATTTTTCAAAAGGTTTAGATAATAGCGAACAAATAGTTGCTATCTTACTAGATTTTTCTAAGGCTTTTGACAAAGTTCACCACCATAGTTTGCTTAAAAAATTAAAATATTTCGGCATTAATGGTCCACTGCATCAGTGGATTAAAGACTTTCTGATAGGGAGAGAACAAACTGTAATAATAAATGGCTCTAAATCAACACCGATAACAGTAAACTCAGGTGTACCTCAAGGAACAGTCTTGGGTCCACTACTATTTTTAATTTACATAAATGATTTACCAAATTGCATTACTTCAGGAACAAAAGTCAGATTATTTGCAGACGATTGCATAATATATAGAACAATAAAAACAACACAAGACACAGATATTTTACAAAGAGAATTAGATGAATTACAGAAATGGGAATCAAATTGGAGCATGTCTTTCCACCCAGAAAAATGTCAGTTGTTAAGAGTAACAAAAAAACTAAAACAAATTAATTCCACTTATCTTATTCATGGCAAACCAGTAACACAGACTAAAAACGCAAAATACCTAGGTGTTATAATAAATGAAAAACTGTCATGGAATCCACATATTGATGAAACTACAAAAAAATCAAACAAAGCATTAGGATTTATTAAAAGAAATTTCTATAAATCAAATAAGAACATAAAACTAAAATGTTATTTAACCTTGGTTAGGCCAATAATAGAACTTTCTGATAGGGAGAGAACAAACTGTAATAATAAATGGCTCTAAATCAACACCGATAACAGTAAACTCAGGTGTACCTCAAGGAACAGTCTTGGGTCCACTACTATTTTTAATTTACATAAATGATTTACCAAATTGCATTACTTCAGGAACAAAAGTCAGATTATTTGCAGACGATTGCATAATATATAGAACAATAAAAACAACACAAGACACAGATATTTTACAAAGAGAATTAGATGAATTACAGAAATGGGAATCAAATTGGAGCATGTCTTTCCACCCAGAAAAATGTCAGTTGTTAAGAGTAACAAAAAAACTAAAACAAATTAATTCCACTTATCTTATTCATGGCAAACCAGTAACACAGACTAAAAACGCAAAATACCTAGGTGTTATAATAAATGAAAAACTGTCATGGAATCCACATATTGATGAAACTACAAAAAAATCAAACAAAGCATTAGGATTTATTAAAAGAAATTTCTATAAATCAAATAAGAACATAAAACTAAAATGTTATTTAACCTTGGTTAGGCCAATAATAGAATATGCATCCTCTGTTTGGGACCCCTCAACTCAAGAAAACATTAAGAAACTAGAACAGACACAAAATAGAGCAGTGCGATTCATAACAAACGAATATTCACATTTGACTAGAGTAACACCTTTAGTAAAATCACTAAATTTAGAAAGCCTTCAGGACAGAAGGCTCAAAAGTAAAGTAGCAATAATACATAAAACACTGAACCATAATCTTCAAATACAAAAACAAAATTTAATAAAATACTCTGAAAGACACAAAGATAAAGGCACATTCCTCGTCCCATATGCTAGGACAAATTTGTACAAATACTCCTTCTTCCCTAGTGCTATTAGAGCATGGAATGGGTTGCCTGAGCTAGCCAGGAAAACCAGTGACTTGGCAGAATTTAAGTCATTGGTTAATATGCATGACTAAATGCATGACGCGTAGGACGTAATCATCTTCTTTTTTGAAGTAACGTCTGTATTATATAAGATGAATCGTACATTTTTATTTGTAGTGTTCAGTAACTTGTGGGTATGGCACTCAGCATAGATCAGTGGAATGTTTGAATCCAGACAAGTGTGATGTGAATGACAAACCAGAAGAAAGTAGAGTGTGTCAGTTACACCCATGTAGTGCTTGGGTCACAGGTGACTGGAGCCAGGTAAGTACACATTAGGAACTATTTAGTGTTAGTGTAAAAAAAAATGAATAAAATATGGTATCCACCTCTAGCTTCTCTGCAGAATGGATTAATCTTTATATTTTATTCTAGTGCACAAAGTCTTGTGGAGTTGGAACTCAGCTAAGGTTGGTTCAATGTGTGAATCTGACTTCACAGCAGCTAGCAGAAGGCTGCAATATGTCTACTGTACCAGAAAGCAGTCAGGATTGTAATATCCATGATTGCCCAGCAGATGATAATGCAGGTATGATATTAGTCCAATGTAACTGTTATCTTCTATTTTTGGAATGGGGTTCTAATTGATCTTTCATTGACTGTTTTATTTTTTGTTTGTACTATCTTTCAATGTAATATTACACCATCTGAAATATCAATGGATAGAAAATTACTTTCATACAGATTTTTAAAAATTTCTTTGTATTGTCTGGGTTTGTCAATACACCATGTGGCAAATTGTTAAAGAGTTCAAGACAAAAAATTGAAAGTATACGAGACTTCCACAGATGCATTTTCTTCTTCCATATGCTGTTTAATGCAGAATAGGCATAACCATAAAAATCCAATAAATTTTCACTATTAGGTTGTCAGATAATGGAGATCTTAAAATAGGAAACATGAATCAGGCATAAGACCTTTCTTCAAGACATAAAAAACATCGACTAAAATAGCCAGAGACACTAGACATTGCATAAATATTGATGGTCAAAAACAAGACTCTTTCAAATACTAGGATTATGATCAACTATTACAAGGTATTGAGGACCATTAAAAGAGATTTAAAAAAAAACTTCATTAGCCTGGCTTTCCTTATCATTCTATGGAGTAATATTGTCTGGTTAAACAATGTTGATTTGTTGATACTAATTGGGGATGCTGACTAGAGGAGTTATCCCATTTCTGTTGGAATCCTATTTTTTTAATGAATTTTTTATTCATATACTGTATATGTTTCATTTCTTAGTTGTACCAATGTCTTGTACATTTCATTCAGATAAATGGTGCACTTCAGTGCAAATAATTTGATGAACAAGAGAATGTAAATGAAGGATACGTTTGAAAAGAAAGGCAAACAGCAAGATTATTGGTTGCTTTTGTTGTAATATGAAATTATGGTTGAAATAAGCACTAACTATTCTCCTGTTATATTAGATAAGCTGTCTGAATTAATTTTAATGTTTGGGTTTCAACTGAAAAGTTAGAATGTAGTTTAGATTGCATACTAAATAATATTACACCAAGTTCACCATGCATGTTATAAGACAATAATGATAAAGAAATTTTTTTCTTATTACAATAATATCAAACTAATTGTTATCTTTTTTTTCCCTTACAGCTCAGGTAGTATCAACTCAATGTGACGTTAATGAAATCAGCTCCAATGTTTGCAGGATGCTGAAAAAAGTTGGCCTGTGCCAGAAACAATATGTGCAGACAAAGTGTTGCCGGACATGTCAAGATCATAGTCGAGAAAACCCAGAACAGACAAAAATGTCAAGGAGATAGCCGCCTGTTGTTAACAGCATTTCATTTTAACTTTTGACAATAGACACTGGAGATTGTACCAAGTGATATTACAAAATGTAGAGACACAGTAGATTGTCTAAGATATTGATACCAATAATTCCACATGTTTCTAATGTCTGTTTCTATTTATAATAACTAAATTAATGAGTTGGTGTGAAAGTCATTTGATGTGTACTCTTTTTGTCGTTGACATGTGGCTAACTTGGAAAGTTGTCTTTATACTGCTCAATCATGTGATTCAAATATTTTCTTCACATTTATCCTACACTTGTTTATTGCCATTATGTCTTGTTTTATGTTAAGCTGGTTACTTGATTGTAGGTTTATGCACCTCCAAATGAAATCTACAGAGATTGTATGTGTTTATTAGAGATTATATTCTTTGTAATGATATATTTTGGTGATGTGCCATTAATTAGTTCAATGGTACATTCTTGATGATATTTGTAATAATTGTCAGTTATTTTAGTTTACTTTTTCATGATTGCATATGAAACTAATTAAATTAGTAAAGTCATTTCTGTAAAATAATTATGTGTAAAATAGTTATATAAATAACTAATATTACTGGTTTAGTGCTATATATGCTTAATATATATATATATTTTTGGAACATTTGGCTTCAGTTATTACTTAATCAAGCTCTTTTTCTATATGATTTTGTAACCAATATAGAAGCCTAATATTATATATGCTAATACTATAGGTCAAACTTTACCTTCAAATGATATTTTGTAGATCTATAGCATACTATTGCCAAAGTAAAGTTGACTTTTGGTAGTAAAAAAGAAAAACTCAAACAAAAGAAATTGTTATACTTAGCAGTATAGTTTATTATAATCTTTTTTAGGTTATGCTAATAATTAATGCTTATTTAGCTTTAAGCTTACTTGAAATGTAGGCTTATTGTTAATGTTATAAACCTGATATTGATGTTTTATCCATCCAATAATTGATTTTTATTGTTTCAATAATAAAAAATATCGCCAATTATCTTATATTTAATCCTAATGGTGTTAACTTTCAAATGGTGTTAACAATAAGGAAAATCTAACATAACATTCTATGCATGCCACTAGCAATATGAGCAGTTTATTGTTACAAGTACAGATAGCATTGTGACATGTACAAGTTCACCCATACAACTAGCATTATTTACTTATAACAGATAACTTTAGGCTAATTTAAGGCCTTGATTTATGATCCCCTGTTGTTGTTGTTTTTTTTAAATAATTAATAACAATGTATTTAAAACTCTCTTTTTTTTTATTTTTCAAAGTTCTTCTCTTTCATTAATAAGAAAAAATATGTTTGTTTTTTTTTCATATATTTCTAAATGTTGGCTTTTAAAATTTTATTTTTGGGAACTCTTAGCCACTGTACTAAATATGTTTGTATAAATCTCTTGGCTGATTTGAAAACTGCAATGTAATGGAAATGTGGTCAACAAGGATTAATTATAAATAATTACAAATCTAGTTCTTGTATTTTTTTATATTGTAAATCTAAAGCTAGTTATTTTTTGTTTTGTTTTATTGTATATTTTCTTTTTTAACTTAATACCCAGATTCTTGGTCTTATGACAAATATAAAAGAAAGAGACAATCTTAAATTTGTATATTTCACACATATTATTTTTCAAAATGCATAATATATATATTTTTAAAATGTATAACAGTTTTTAGCTGCTATAATTTTATAGTTTTCTGGCTATAGTAAAAAAAGAATTTAAAAAAAAATAAAGTAACTTTAGCATAATTGTACACAAGTCATTTCATCTTCTTTGAACAATGAAAGTTTCATATTAAAATAAATTTAGTTTGGAGACAAAGTCAAATGAACCTGAAATATGAAAAGAATTTATTTGGTTAAAACAAAATATACACCTTGAATTGCAAAAGATTGCTTTGGTTTGTATAAGGGATAAAATTTTTATTTTAAGTAGGCTATTTAAATAGTTATACAATGCCAGTTTGTTGAGAAAATTAAAGATGGTTATAGGTTAAAACCTCACACACACATATACACACACAAACAACTCTTTAAAGGACTACTTTTATTGTTTTACAACTTTATTCAGAAAATAATTGTATACAATGTATTATGTTTTAGCGTCCAGTCATATAAGTCATGTTGATGTTGCAAAAAAAGAAAAAAGAAGACATTACTTTTTTTTCATATGCTATATGATTTTTAGTTGATATGATGTACAATGTAGATTATATGTAAAATTTTAAATAAATAGTTGCCTGTTGTAAATAAAAAGGTTTACTAATTAATTTCTAAAAATGACTAAAACATAAATTGAATTTTTGTTTTTTTGGTTTTACATTAAATATTTTATGTCATTCACTTTTAATTTGTACTATAAATATTAAAGATGAAAAAAACACACACACAAATAAATCTATTCATGCACATGTCTGATTTATTTGTTTGTTTTTCTGTTTTCTGCTTTCCCGTGGTAAGGGTTAAATCATTCAACTCAACACACAAATTGATTGTTATGTACAGTTTTTAATGTAAAATTAAAATTTAGAATTTTTTTTTATTGCAATATCTATATTCAATTCATACCTTCATGGAACCTAGACACTGATCTCAAAAACAGCTCCTAGAAATTTGACAGTTGCTGCATATCATTTGCAAAAGAGTTACTAACTCGTTTGCCACACTGAGAATACTCTAGTTTGACCGTTATAATTTTTCAAAGTATAAATAGAAATAAATTTAAATTTGGCTAGAGAAATAGAAAATATTTATCTTGAATGGACTAGATGTCTCCAGGTATTTCCACATTCATTCAATAAATTAATGTACTGGAATATTTTGCACACCATCTTCTAAGTCTAGATCTAAAGGCCTATTATTATATTATAAAGTCTAGTAGATCTTTACACTTTAGTTTTGCTAAACCAGGAGTCTGTCTCTATTTTAAAAAACTTTTTAAAAAATGTTTTCTTGTTTGAAACATAAATACAATAATAACAAGAATTCATTTTGTATGATGTAAACGACGAAATGGTAACAAATTTCCAGTTTCATTTTCTTTTTTTTTTTGTCATTTTTGGGTAGCCAGATGCAATAATTAATTAGTGCAGTCTATGACAACCTTCACTGATTGACCTTTTCTTATCAGCTCCATTCCATCCCTGACCTTGTCCAGTGGAAGTCTATGACTAATAGCAGACTTGACATCAATCTTACCTTCAGCAACTAACTGAATGCATTCTGGGTAACTGTGGTATGAATAGTTGCAAGCAACAAGATTAAATGTATGCTGATTTTTAAATGAATTCACTAGCTTGAGTTAACGCCGCTGTGAATGGCTGTCTCGTCGTGCGGTGAAAACCGAGACCATTCGTTATAGAAGGCCTGGACACTGATCTGCAACGTCACAACCTGTGGGCAGTTTAGGCCAATACTGCCAATAGCTCGTTGCCACGTCGTCAGACCTTTGACGTAGCAACGAACTACTGGTCTAAACTGCCCACAGGTTGTGACGTTGCAGGTCAGTGTTTAAGCCTTCTATTACGAATGGTCTCGTGTAAACTGTCGTTCGGTCGTCTTGATGGCCCCCGATTCATACCCCCCCCCCCCCGCTGTCTTCCGTCCTGCGAGAGGTTTGGGCCAGGATGTAGATATTCTTCAACTCTGAAGGAACATCCGAAATATTGAAAAATATTTTTTAACGCCGAAAAAAAATAAAAAAGAGAGAAATGGGAGAAAGAGTTGAGAGAAGAATAGACAAACTCAACAATGTCAAGGACACCATGTTGAAAGATCACCCATGGCAACTGAATGCTTTACAAACGAAAGAGCATATTGACAGTGCTAAAAACCAAAAGTTATGGTAACCTTTTAGAATACATACATGTTCAATACTCCCTTTTTTGTACATCGGTTTAAAAAAACAAAACAACTATGTATACCTATCCGTCATTAGACGAGAATCTCCAATACAAAAAGGTAGTATTCGCTTATCGCAAACAGCCTTTACCTTTGAAGCAAACAAAACTCACCACAGGATTGTGTCTAACATCAAATGGTTCTATCGACTTAACCAGCAACTATTCGCTTTGCTCTTCTTCCAATAAAATCTTTGGAACAGCTCAAAAATCACCAAAAGAAAATTATCAAATGCAACGAACAGTAAAGTTTATTTCATCAATTATTCATAGCCAGCCCATTTTTTCCAAGCGTCAAAGAGGTTATTTATGGCGCAGACTCCTAATATTTCTGTCTGATTAATAGCATAAGCAAATAGAGTTTCTTTTCTTGTTCAGAAAGAGAGAGGTTTATTGTCACGGATGGAAAAGCTTGCAGTGTGGATTGAGCCATGCACTTTATTATAATGTTATACTGTAAACATAATTTGTTTCCAGTCTTGGATATAATTTATTAGTGAGATGTAAAGATATACCAGTTGAATTGTGTTGTTTAGATAGGCTCATAGGTGGTTTTTTTTTTCAGAGACGACCCCCGAGCAGAAATTAAGAAACGTAAAGCTGCATGCTGTTGTTTTTTGTTAGAAAATGTTTGTTTGTAAAATGTTTTGCATGTATCGAATGTTCCTTCAGTGTTCAGACAATCTAACTCCTAACCGAAACTTCCCATAGACGACCGGGAATGGCAGCGGGCAGAATATGTACCCGGGACAATCCAGTGGACTAAACGACAGTCCAGCCCGCATACCGCACAACCAGGTAGCTACATAAATATGACAGATCTACAAGCTTCGTGATGTTTTTGATGTCCAGTACGACTCGGGATCAAAATGTTTTGTGTACCTTAGAGATGTCAAGAAAAGGTCAAATGTTAGGACTTCGTGTGAGTTTCATATCTTCTACTACATATGACCTTGAACTGTGACATTTTTTTCCCCAATTTTACGTCATTAGCCGAGGATCAATGTTCTCAATGAGTTCATTTGGCCTAACGTCAATTTGATATTTTGGCAGTAATTAAACTTTTATTAAACATAAAGAATTAGGCTAAGTAAGGTTATGTACAGGGTTTAAGAGTAGCAGCTCATTAGTTTGAATATTTAATAAAACATAGAATAATTGCATATAGTTGTGTTTCTTTATAATTAAAAAAAAACTTAAATAAAAAAAAAAACTAAATAGGCTTAAGTATATTGAATTTCATTGGCATGTTAGCATGACAATATATGTACTAATAAAAAAAAAGATAAAAACTTTTCCTCGGTAATTAGCAGCGAAACCCTGAGCATGACTGTATCCAATTTTGAATCCCGTTACACGAGAGAATATAATAACTGAAAGTTCAAGTGAAAGCTGTCTTGCTAAAGATTTAATTGTTTTTTAAATTAATACCAACAATACACATTTTTTTTTAAATTTTCGTTATCAAAATACAAATAATAGTAACACGCATGACGTAACGCGGCCATCTTGTCGCTATTATCTCTCTCACTTGGTTAATGCGTCATTGACATGAATAATCTAAAAGTCTACTTATATCAGTACTAGCTGATACCCGTGCTACGTTACAATTGAAATAGTTGGTATATCTGTTTGTTTTGTCCGGAAGACTCTTCCCCCCCCCCCCCCCGCCCCCAACACCCAACAAATTCTATGTCCGTTTTTTCTGTCTCTTTCATTCTACAAACGAAGGCCCGCAACCCACATAATAGAGTTAAAAAAAACACTTCTTAGGACCATTAGTTGTAGCCTTCCATCTTACTGCACTATGATGCCTCCCCCCCCCCACACACACACATACCTCTTGGTAACTTAGTTCACTCTTTACATATTAATTTCTATTCTGTCATAGATCTAGAGAGGCACATTATTTAGAGCTACCCACAGCTTCATATACCTGTTATACCCCCCCCCCACACACACACACAAACACACAAAACACTTAGGCCTACAAACTCAAACTTTTATAGCCCATATATATTCACTGTGACAATTATCAACACCTAGAGAATGACATGAAAGATCTGTGAAGAAATATATAGAAATTAAAGAAAAAAGAAAGGAAACAGAACTGTGGCATTAAAAAAGTTTTAGAAAGTGTTTAAGGGGAAAGGAATTATTGTTTCGCATGTTAGACATCAAAATGTTGGCTTTGAAAGACATGCCTATTCGGGAGAAGTGGCGAAATAAAAAAATCATTTTTGGTAAATTTAACCGTTTCGGTTTCGATCTTAAAAATGGCTTCGTTGTCCTACGCGAGAGAATAAGTTCAGTTCTTGTATTTTATCGAACACGGTATGTGGGAGAATGAGTGATTATGATTGAATGAACGAGTGGTCAGGACCAAACATTTTATATTGTAGATTAAGTAATGAATAGTTTTAAACTATCCTCTCACTTGTTGAGATTTCCAAAAGCCCCGAGTAAGTCAATCTCTCTGACAGCAGCCATGCCCAGGTGGACGTCCATAGCCATCTCTCCAAAGCCAATCAAAACAACTTTACTTCCTGGTCTGCAAGCCTTTGGAAGGAAGAACAAAACAGATTCCCGTAGTCTAAACTGATATCTTTAAAACCAAGTCATTATCTTACTATTAACTCATAACGTTCTCTAATCCACTTTCTAATATGAACGACTTAGGCCTACTATTTATTCCCTAATATGTATCCTTTACAACATAAGTCATAAAACATGTTTAATACATGTCAGGGGAACATATGTCTTCAGACATCTTTTGCGATTTTATTTGCATTTTCTAAATGTCTTTTGTCAATGCTATCAGTATTAATAATACTAAAGATCTGCTTCAACTAACGCTGTAAAAAGAAACAATGTACCTACATAAATTGGCTATTATTTAACGTAGTCAATGAGAGCAACAAGCAAACAAAAGACTTTTTAAAAAAAGCTGAGTTGTAGTAGGCTAGATTTATTTTGGTCACGCAAAAGATGAATTTATTGCAGATCGAACTTAGAAAGTTAAACGAATTCTCTCAATTTGATTATTTCAATTTATTCGGTAATAGCCTAATGTCAATTTGTGTTTTACTAAATCATTATTTAAAAAAGGCCCTAGATCTAGAACTGATATACAAATAGGCCTACAACATTTTTTTTTTCTTAAAATTAAACGCCTTCCGGCTCCCCACACCAGTATGTCGCACACACACAAGCTGAGAAACACTTTAAGGTTTCGTTTATGAGTGTCAGTCCAATCTATTATTACGCTAATTTAAAAACTTTAAAAAAACTGGACGTAAGCATACATGAATGGCAGCATCAACTGTTCCGTGAGCTCCACTGCACTCAAAACAGACGTCTGCTTCGTCTCCAAGTGCAGCCTTTAGGTCAATCCCAGCAGCCTTTGGGTCTGTGAAAGGGGCGGGTGGACGGTACACAATATCAGCGCCCATTTGGGTGGCTAATTTTAGACGACTTTCATTGATATCTGTGAGAAAATTAATTTTCATAACAAACAATCTAGCCACGCGATGTGATTACGACACAAGTTGCAATCAATGCGATTGGTTAAACTAATAATGAATCAATATATACAGCACTGTTAACAAACATTGGAATATAGATTCAATGCGCTGTAAGCATATAGCAGAATCAATAACACCGTCTTTAAAAAGTTGAACAAATCTAGATCTAAATACGTTTTAAACAGGTAAATCTTATATTGAAACTAGTCAGCTTTCTTTAAGTCCAGAGGGAGGAAGTTGCCAACTCTTGTTCTCTACATTCAGACGAAGAGAAAACAAAAACCTTATGCGTAAAAGGGGGGGGGGGATTGTATACTATATTTTATTGTAAACGTTTCAATAATATATTTTATTCTATGTTCTTAAGCTTACTAAAAAATATTTTTAATCAATACGGTAGAACAACTAATAGAGACGACATGACCTAAATAGTGCCGAATTGTCCTAAACCAGTGATGACCAAACACAGCACGTGTTGTGGTAATACTTGCCCCCCCCCCCCCCCGAACGTTTGGCCAACAGTGTAGAATGAAGCTGCTGAGGTTTGATGTGATTGGACACATCAACATTTTCTGGTGAAGACACTGAAGAGGTGGATGAGACGTGTATCGGAAATCTAGAATGCACCCCAGTCCTAATCTGTCAAACAACCGCCCTGAAAAATAAACTATCAACCGCATTAAAGGGAAAGTATTCAGGAATGTCTCAAGCGTCATCAGACCTGACACAGGCAGCAAAGTGTCATCAGTCCTGATACAGGCACCAGAATGTCATCAGTCCTGATACAGGCACCAGAATGTCATCAGGCCTGATACAGGCTGCAGAACGTCATCATATCTGACACAGGCGGCAGAATGTCATCAGTCCAGACACAGGCAGCAGATAGGTGTTTATACCTTCTTCTCGAGGCTAGTTCAGGAGGTCAACAAAGTCATTGTACAGATAAGTCATGTTCTCATGATTCGAGTTCAATCTTTTGAATCGTTGACTACTGTGACTTATTCCATCACCTCAGCAGTAATGTACATTTGGTTTCAGAAGATCAACACTTTTGGGGAACAATTGGATCCAAATCTTCATTTGTTCAATTTAAAGTCAAGCTGTGAATAACTGCATGTTTTTTAAAAGGATTTTCCCAAATATCTTTTGTTTGAAAAAGACTAATAATTTTAAAAAGTGTGTTAGCGAAACATAACATATGCCGATCTTATGACTGTATGGTTTAAATAAAAAAGGACTTTGTTTTAAATATAACATCAACTTATGGCAGGAATTATGCCATTACAATGTTAACTGTTTAATTCTAAAAAATACATGCTTGAAGATCAACTGCTTCTTCAGACATACTGAACGGAAATGTCATTAAATGGTACTCACCGACCATCATAACTTTTCCCGCCCCAAGTGCTTTCGCACTTTGCATTGTGTAGAGCCCAACAGGACCTGGTCAAGAAAACAAATTATATATTTATACAAAGCCAAAAACAAAATAAACAGAAAAATAGAACTACGCTACCAGGCTCCACCCAATCCATCCATACTATAACAGAGTCACGTGTTTATGTAGTCCTTACTACTATATAGCGACAATATTTTATTTTACTTTTAATTCCCAACATTAACAATCAAAGTTTTTCTGACAGCCTGAGAAAACTACAAACATTGTTATATAAATCTCGCTATTATACGCTTAGAAAAACAATGGAACCCATTAAAGAAACTGTACCATTTTTTTTGTTTACATTGGACTCACCTGCCCCAAAGACAATGACTTGATCTCCGGGACACATGCGTGCTCTGTGGACGGCATTCACCCCAACAGACAAAGGCTCAATCATGGCGCCTTCCTCGAGGCTGACATTATCCGGTAACCTGGAGAATAGGTTCACATCTATTGTAAGGTCCGAGTTCAGAGTGGATAAACAAAGAAATAAAACACAGTGCTCGCTGTTGCCTTGATAGAGAAGCTAAACAATAGCAACGTCTTGAGGCAAATATTCTAAACAGTATATTAGGTTGGAAAACATGAAGTGGTATTGTTTTTAAAAGATTTTTTATGGTGTTGGGTATAGGTGGGAAAAACTAAATGTATGTCATTAATACTTTAACGCAAGGTTAATTATTATTATTTTATACGCTGAGATTGACTCCTCTGTCATCTCAATCATTTTGTTATCCCCCTGGTTGGTTTTTTTTTAATTTGGCTGATGTTCAGAAAGTGCTTTAAAAAAATAATTTTTTTAACTGACATATTTTTGAGGATTCCCCTTGTGGTAATCTAAAATGTGCTCTCAATTATATAGAGATTTTGAAAAAATACACGATGTTTGAAACGAAGTAAGTAGCCATAAGTGTTTATATCCACCTTCTTTTTGTCATTAGCTGTTGTTTGAATTTGAATGCGCATTCTCTTTCTAAATTTTGACTCGCCATCTGAGTCTTCTCTCCCACGCAGATATCATGATGTAAACAAAAAAATAACCAATAGTAGCTAAGCGCGCCATTGCATGATCGTAAATCGAATGTAGCGGTGCTAAAAAAAAAATTAGCCAGACCTTCATTCCAAATACAAAATGAAAGGCGTCTCAAAAATATTTTAAAAAGTCTTCGACATTGGGCCTAACATATGCAATCATGGTTGTAAACCACAGCTTTGCAATATAACAAAAAAAAAAAAAAACACCTACAAACGAGATCGATCGCTAGAACCCATCTCACTGGACCATAATCAGTTGACGAAAGTCATGACATGTTTGACATAGACATCATCTGACATCAATCATTCCTTAGCTCACTCACTTGTGACAAGTAAAAGCCGGTGTTGTCATGTAGTTGGCAAAGCCGCCATCCACGTGCAGGACCCCGGATTCACTCAAGTTCTGGCAGATGTTGCTTCTTTGCCTCGAACACTGTAAACATTGACCACATGGCCGACACGGGTCAACGGCTACTCTGTCTCCTGAAGAAAGTGTCATGCTTCAATTAACATTTAGATACCTAATGCTTTAAACAAGTGGTTTCAATCTACAATGAAACAAAAGGAAAGTTAGTAACTCGTTTAAAGATATCAAAATCGTATAGGTAGGCCTATTATTGATCTCTACAACTAGCGGCAGAGTCTCCACATAGCAGAAATTCTGCAAACTATTAGAAACTAGTATTGGTCTTTTTTTAAGTAACGTCTGTATTATATAAGATAAGATAAGATTTCGACTAAACGAAAATACAATATGATATATTATTTCTATTGCTTTGTGTTTTGTAAACACCAATTAATGTTTAAAATTTGATACATATCTATACTATAAAGTAGAAAGTAAGGCGTATATATGTATGTATGTATGTATGTATGTATGTATGTATGTATGTATGTATGTATGTATGTATGTATGTATGTATGTATCAATGTATGTATGTATGCATGTATGTATGCATGTATGTATGTATGCATGTATGTATGTATGCATGTATGTATGTATGTATGTATGTATGTATGTATGTATGTATGTATGTATGTATGTATGTATCAATGTATGTATTGTGATGTTGCTAGTTCAGGCTGTCTTGAAGTCAACCAATTACTCTGCAATCGTTTGGGTGTAATTGTCCGGGTGTATTACGTGCAGTTGAACTACAACACAAACAAGAACTGGCACATCTATTTTAACTAGTGAAGAGATGTAGTCGACTCTGATGAACTATTCAACATGTATTTATTATGATAAAAGGGCCACAGTAGAAGTCTCTGTCACTAAACACGTCGTTACCCTGGAATGTTCTATCGCTAACTGATTTTCCGGTCTCTAACCCAACATATCCCAAACGTCACTAGTCCCGTTCAATATGCGTCTACTATGGTGCGTCGCTAAATAACTAAAATAACTAACCTATATAAATAAGGTGTCTAACAGATTCCTCCCCCCCTTGAAAAAAAAATATGTCAATATTTTTCCACTACTGTCAAGTCTTACAAGGGCATTTTCAATTTAAGGGGAAGACCACAAACATAAAATCTTGATCTCTTCATCTTGACATCTTCATCTTGACAGTTCCTCATATTCATGTCAATGTTCATAACAGTTCATAACATTCCAGAATCATCTTCATTGGTACATAGTTCATCATGGAGGAAAATGTGGCATCTTATGGGCACGTCCTATACATCTCAAATGTTCTTCACTGGCAGTAATCTGATAAAATACAATATTTCAAAAAAACAATTATAAACTTTATTTACACATTCAATAAATTTTTTCTTACCACCCTTTTATACGCTTTTGTCCATTTTTCTTTTATACTCACCCTTTTCCATAGAACTAACTTTCGTCAATGATATATGAAATGATTCACACAAAAAAAAATATCCATACTTACTTTTAAATGCTTAACATCAACTTTACTTATCTCCCTTTTCATAACATATAAATGGTGTCAATATATTAATATATATTACATAATCAATATAATCATAGTTTATTTACAAAACTGTTTCACTTCAATGTCATTCTAGACAATAAATCAGCTACAATATTCACAGCTCCACTAATAGCTTTCACTTCAAATTTATACTCCTGTAGTGCTAAGAACCATCTATAAACACGACTGTTTTTCATGCTCTTTTGTTGTATATACTGAATAGGTTTATGATCAGTTAATAATATGAATTTCCTTCCTATTAAATAGCTCTCTAGCTTAGTAATTACCCATATTACAGCTAAGGCTTCTCTTTCAATGACACTATATTTTTTCTCTGCCTCTGACAATTTTCTACTTACATATAATATAGGATGTAAGTTATCATAGTTCTGCATTAAACAACCACCAATAGCATTACCAGATGCATCAGTTGTGACATAAAATATTTTGTCTTTATCAGGTAGTCTTAATATTAGTTCATGACTAAAAACATCTTTAATTCTGTCAATAGCTTTCACACATTCCTCATTACAGACTACTTTTTGAGGTTTTCCTTTTTTAAGTAAGTCATTTAATGGATTCACTATTTCTGCTAAGTTCTTTATAAACTTTCTGTAATAATTTACTATTCCCAATATGCTTTTAATTTGTCTTTTTGTTGTAGGTATTTCAATATTAAGTACTTTCTTTATGTTATCTTCAATAGGGCTAATCATGTTGTTATTTACTTTATGTCCTAAGAAAATTATTTCCTCCAATCCTATTTCTACTTTTTCTGCTTGAATTGTAAGTCCACTTTCTTTTATTATTTTGAATACTTCTTTTACATCTACCAAATGTTCCTCCCAACTATTATTAAAAATACATATGTCATCCAAATAGCAAATAACATTTTCTTTGTTTCCAATTATCATGTTCATCATTCTATTAAATGTGGCAGGTGCATTTACTAATCCAAAACTCATATAATTCCATTGAAAAATACCATATGGTGTTACAAATGCTGTGTAAGGTTTTGCATTTTCTGTTAAAGGTATTTGCCAATAACCTTTAGTTAAATCTAATTTAGTAAAAAATTTTGCTCCATTTAATTTATGTAAAATATCCTCTATATTTGGCATTGGATATGGGTCAAATTCTGTGATGTTGTTAAGTTTCCTATAATCAATACATAACCTTATATCTCCATTCTTCTTTTTGGCTATCACAATTGGTGAAGCATAAGGAGATGTTGATGGCTCAATTATACCTGATTCTAGTAAATTGTCTATTTCTTTCTTTACTTTGTCTTGTAAATGTAGCGGTATTCTATATGGCTTAAGCTTGATAGGTTTTGAGTCTGTTACTTTAATGTCATGTTTAATAATATTAGTTTTTCCTGGTATGCTGGAAAAAATTTCTTTGTATTCATGTATTATTTTAGTTATATCTTTTGACTTTTCCTTAGTTAAATTATTAAGATTAATCTTTTGCCAAGTTTGATTCTCTTTTGTTTCTATTACAGGTATTTCCTTAATATCATTTTCATTGTGATTTTCATTTGTTATTATCATCAAACATTCTTCTCTTTCTGAAAATGTATTTTCTATTTCCTCCTGAATGTTTTGTATCAACTCATCTTCTCTATCATGATACAGTTTCAAATTATTTATGTGATATGTTTTAACTTTCCCATTTATTTCAATTTGATAATTCACATCACTAATTTGCTTTATCACCTTAAATGGACCTTTCCATTGTTTACCAATTTTATTTTTCAGGTCATTTATCAATATTAATACATTGTTTCCTACTTCTAGTGTTTTCAATTGTCTTTTCTTATTTAGATTCTCATGAGCACTTTGTTTGTACTTCTTATTGTTGTTATATGCTTGAGTCCATATTTCTTTCAATTCTGTTGTGATTGTTGTTTCACTGTCATTATTTAATTTATTCTCATTGCTTATTAGATTTTCTTTAAAAACATCTAATTCATCTCTGGGTTTTCTTCCATGTATTATTTCATATGGTGAAAATTGTGTTGCTTCATGGATGTTGTTTCTATGAGCAAATAGTACATAGTTAATGTAATGATCCCACTTGTTCTGATTATTCTGAATTATCTTTGTTAGTGATCTTTTTAATGATCCACCATATCGTTCACATAAACCGTTACTCTCCGGGTGGTAAACCGAAGAGTATATGTGTTGTATATTGTATTGTTTAGTCCATTTCTTAAATTGTTCTGACTTAAACTGAGATCCCTGATCACTCAATATAATTTTAGGTATACCATGTCTTGTAATTACTTTTTGAGTTATGGCATTAATGATATTCTCTGCACTTGTATTTGATAATGGGATTGCCTCTGGGTATCTACTAAACATGTCTATTACTGTTAGAATGTATTTGTTATTATTTTCAGTTTGAATTAAAGGACCTATTAAATCAATAGATACTTTCTGAAATGGTGCTGTAGGTTCATCCATTTCTTGAATAGGTGCTTTATTCACTAGACTTTTGTTAGATCTCTTTTGACATATGTCACATGAGTTTATGTATTTGTTGATTGTTGCTTTCATTTTGGGCCAAAATACTTGTTTTGACAAATTCCTATAACATTTCTTTACTCCCCTATGTGCTGCTAAATTATTATCATGTGTCATGATTAAAACATCTTTCCAATATTTCTGTGGTAAGACAAGTTGTTTTATTTTCTTGTTATCATTACTTGTTTGTCTAAACAATATTTTATTCTCTATACAAAATTTCTCCATTGGATTATTATTGTTTTTATCTGATATTCTTGAATAAATTTTCCCAATAATATTGTCATTCATTTGTTCTAATGCAAATGTGGGTGTTGTTTCTTTTTCACTTTGAGATATTTGTGTTTCAAGACTATTTTGTGTTTCATTTTCTATCTCTTTTTCCTTAACATCTGTATTTTCTATTTGTATTACATTACTGGTTTCTTTTTCTTTATCATTACTTATTACATTTATTGTATTTTCCTGTTTCTCATCTTTTTTATCCATTGATCTTGTTATTATCATACTTGTTATATTTTGTGTTTCTATGTTTTCATGATTTTGTCTTATGTTTTTGTATTTGTTTTGCCAGTCTTCTAATTCTTTTCTTGAACATTCTTTAACTCCTTTTATGTTTCCTACTAACATATCATATCTCATTTCTGGTATTGCAATGCCATCACAATAACCAGTGAAAAATGGGGTTTCAATGTATACCCTTATAGCTTTAAATTCCCTTACAGTGCCATCTGCTAATTCTACTTTCCTAGTAAACCCTTTATACCAATGAGGTTTGACAAATTTAGTTTTTACTGCCAAAGTGTTACAACCTGAATCCCTGATTAATTCCACCGGAATTCTATCTACAAACCCTGGGTACACTGCAAAATTGTTCCTATTTCCTTCCATGAAATATATCCTATCTGTACCTTTGTTTTTGTATTCCCTACTGTAACTTCTATTTCTATAATTTCCCCTGTCATTCCTATCTCTACTCCTATATCTACTGTTATTTTGTTCATTGTGTCTATTTCTACTTCCAGACCTACTATTCCCTCTTCTACAGTTAGCTGCTATATGACCTTTTCCTTGACATTTAAAACAAGTTATTTCACTATATTTTCTATTTCCACTATTTGATCTGTTTCTATTTCTACTTCTATCAACATTTTCTTTGGTGTATCCTATTAAATCTACTTTGCTCTTATCCCTATCAGAAAATGGTTTATTTGGATAGGCATTTTTGTATACTCTCATTATTTCTGTTATTTCATCTATAGTTTTTGGGTTTCTTTCTTTAATAAAAGATTGTAACTGAGGATCACATTTATTTACAAAGTTGTCCACTAGAATAAAATTTTTTAATCCCTCATAAGAGTTATTCACTTTTTCTAATTTTACCCACTTATTGAAGAAATCCTTTTCCATATTAATGGTAGTTTGGGGTTCTATTTCTAATGATGGTATATTGTCAAAATATTTCTTTCTAAAAGTTGTAGCATTATGACCATAGGCATTCAATAATTCTCTTTTTAAAACTTGATAACTATCATCAATATGATGGTCATGATTTTGGCATATTGTTAGAGCTTGACCATGAACAAAGTCTATCAGTATTTCAGACCATTCTTCTTCAGGCATATTAAATGTAGACATTTTTGCCTCATATCTTTTCAGGAAATCACCAATGTCATCCTTCTGTTCATCAAAACTTTGTATTTTTCTCTTTAGCCATGTCTGTGAATTAGGGTTGTCTCTTTGAGTGGTATAATTATTTGAGTTATTTGTGTTATTTCCTTGTTCAGTTTGGGCTCTGGCTTGTGCTGCATCCAATCTCATCTTCTCCATTTTAGCTTCATGTTCTCTAATTTTTTCTCTCTCCTTGTCTTGCCTATCTTGGTCCTCTTTTTGTTTCTCATATTCTTCCTTTCTGATCCTTTCTTGCCTCTCTATCTCTTGTCTTTGATGTTCTTCTTGTCTTTCTATCTCTTCTTTTTCCCTTCTTATTTTATCTTGACGTTCCATTTCTTCCCTCACAACTTGCTGTACATAAGCGGCTAAGTCTTTTCCTTTTAACTCCATGGCCTTTCCATCCTGCATAGCTGTTTCCTTAACCTCCTTAAGGTCCACATATGATGATGTAGCCATTGTGTTTTATATTTTATATATATTTTTCCTTAGCCTATATTGGTTATGGCTATACTTTAAAAGTTTTTACACACTTTTATACCAGTTTTAAGTGTTATGTCTCTATCTATAGATTTAGTAAATGTGTAAATCTAGTCTGAGTTATTATGGTTATATTCAAATCTGTATATTAGGTCCAGTATTACACACAAATTTAAATCTAGTATATTATAGTATGTATAATAATACTATTTAGATCTATAGTTATCAAGAGCACTATGACTTTTAGATCTAGTATGAATAACTATGATCAATTTTAAAATCTGGTATGACTGAAGTCACAGTGAAGTGTCTTAGAGTAAATTCAAGGACTGTCTAGAGTCTAGATCTAGAGTAGATTATGGTTCTATTTAACCATACGAAACAAATATGTGTATACAGTGTCAAATATATCTTCAACAAGATATATATATCTAGAATGTACTACCTTCATTCATCTTCAACTTAATAATATTTCAAAGTAGAGTCTAGATAATTAAATTGTACCAAAGAGATGTACAACAATTTGCAGATCTAAATTTAGCCAGACGACAGTGTTTGACTACATAGCCAGTTTCGGCATTATTCTCATGGCAAAATCATATTTGATTTTAACCGCTCAAACTAAAATTATTTTAGTCTGATTCACAGTAAAAGAATCCTACCCGCACTTTCTATCATTAAGTGAAAAAAAAATACAGATCTAATTAAATTAATAAAAATAAATAATTTAAAATAATATAAACAAATGAAATAATTAAATGAGACTATCACTATGGGTTGGGATGTGACAATATGGCACACAATGATAACGTCACGAAGTAACCAGGCAACAACGGATATGACGTTTGCACAAACAAAACAAATTACAACCCTAAACGTATAATATAGCTTTTCATCTAAATTACGTCTTCTACCCCGACGGGTTTTAAGGCGCACCACCTGATTTTACTCAGGCTAACGTACCAAATTTAGACAAAATCTATTTCTAAGGGCAATCTAAACATATACTAATAAGAAAAATGGCACTTAGCTTTTGATAAGAAAGATCCCTTTGTTCGGACTCCCGAATATGTTAGATCACAACAAATTCCACTGCCTCTCTTCCAGTTCTGACTCTGTTCTCCGGTGCTACCAGTATCCCACGTAATGCCACAGATGTCCTGATATGCCACAGCAAAATGTTCCAGTTTCTTCGACGACTGTTGATGACCGTATGTGTAGTTCCGACGACCTTGTGTACACAGTTACTGACGAATAGGTTAACGGTTCTTCTGGCGATGACTTGACTTGTGTAGACGACTACTGACAAATAACAGTCTCTTGACGACAACTTGATCTGGACGACTGACGAATAACGAATTTCTTGACGATGACTTGATCTGGGCTGACGAATAACGGCTTTCTTGACGATGACTTGATCTGGGCTGACGAATAACGGTTCTCTAAAATAGTTCACTGCTTCTGCTGCTACTCTGGTAGTACGACGAAGTTTGCTGTTGTACTCTGCTTCACTAGACCAAACTGTCCAATGTAGACTAGGTGAGACCAAGGTCACCTCCGACGACGTTCCGTTATACGACTAACGGTTTTCAACGAGATTAAGTGGATGTAGCTGTTTCCACAACTGCAATATCAACAAGTCTAGATATGGTCTAGACCGACGAATACTAGATATATCAATGTTCAGTACTGATAAAGATTACTTCACTAACCTTCCAAAGGTTAAACACAGTGACCGTTATAAACGTGGCAAGCAACCGGTTCAATGAGCAAACTGCTCCACAAGAATCTCTCCAAGGGTAAGACGACAGAGCGATTTCGATTTAGTTAGCTACCAAACTTGTAGTACTCACAATACTTCTGACAGCGGGTAAACTGTCCTTCTCGAAACTGACGAGGTAAAACTTGATACTCAATGTGGCTCCTATGACGAAGAAAAAATATGTCCAACAGGTTCACTAACGATCTCTCACCCGTTATGAATGAACGGTTTCTCTGGCTGTAGGTCGATTCAGCATATGAAGATCAGGCGTTGCGATGATTACGGTCCTGACGAAGGTCACCCTGAGTTAACGGCTCGTTGAACGTGCGATCAAACAGGCGATGACTGTATGTAGATCTAGAACAAAGTCACTCTGCGATACTGCTGTGTTCAGCCGTACTCCGATGAAATCTTATATCTTCGAGTGCACGACCCTCACCTGAGTAAACGTTCTGCTTCGAAGTCCGGTTCGATGTTCGGCTTCAACAGGGGTCCGGCTTCGAGGTTCGGGGTCGCCACTGTGATGTTGCTAGTTCAGGCTGTCTTGAAGTCAACCAATTACTCTGCAATCGTTTGGGTGTAATTGTCCGGGTGTATTACGTGCAGTTGAACTACAACACAAACAAGAACTGGCACATCTATTTTAACTAGTGAAGAGATGTAGTCGACTCTGATGAACTATTCAACATGTATTTATTATGATAAAAGGGCCACAGTAGAAGTCTCTGTCACTAAACACGTCGTTACCCTGGAATGTTCTATCGCTAACTGATTTTCCGGTCTCTAACCCAACATATCCCAAACGTCACTAGTCCCGTTCAATATGCGTCTACTATGGTGCGTCGCTAAATAACTAAAATAACTAACCTATATAAATAAGGTGTCTAACAGTATGTATGCATGTATGTATGTATGTATGCATGTATGTATGTATGCATGTATGTATGTATGTATGTATGCATGTATGTATGTATGTATGTATGTATGTATCTATGTATGTATTGTTACGTATTTCTGATTTTCTGGCTAAATGTACTAGGCACACAAATAAAAGAAACACTGCAAAGAACTTGACGACTCAACTTTCAGCTTTATATAACTTTATTGAATTATAACTATAACAATTCGTCACTGTAACATTGGGCTCAAGTCCACTCTCTTCTACTGTCTCGCACAGTAGAGAACAGTATCGACGACTGTACTGACTCTTTTCACATGAACTCTCTGGTTTATAAAGAGTCCCTAATCGCTTGTCTATTGTTGCAAAAACACTGCTAGTACCCTCTGGAACAACATGGGAGGAAACATCACATCCTGTTGTTGTTTATACATGTCGATTCCAGAGGATGCCTGCTGCAGTGTCATCTCGCCGAGGTCACACGTAGTGACCTCTAACTGTCACTGTTCATTTGTCACAATGCCCCCCTTCGTAAATCTGTTCGTCCTCTGGAACAACACGTGAGGCACGTCCCATCCTGACTTTGTTTACATGCATAGATTCCAGATAACACTCGGTGCTGTGTCATCTCGCCGGGGTCACACATAGTGACCTCTACCTGTCACTGTTCATTCGTAACACTGCCCCCTTCTTAGATCTGTTCGTCCCGAACAGATTCTATTTCACCACGGTACTGATGGAGTCGGTCAACGTGGACAACCTTCAGCTTGGACCGTGGACTTTTCTGTATCCGGTAGACCACGTCGTTTATTCTTTTTACGACACGGTATGGACCTTCCCAGTCTCTTTGGAGTTTCGGGGATCTGCCTTTTCGTCTCTGTGGGTTATAGAGCCACACTAGATCATTCTCATGGAACCCCGACGTATTGGCCCGTTTGTCATACCTCGTTTTCATCAGGTCACTGTTGGTCTTGATGTTTCTGCGGGCCAATACATGAGCATTCTCCAATCGTCTTCGGAGATTGGTGACATATTCAGTTGAAGACACTGGCGTATCTCTCGGAATCCCAAATAACAGGTCACATGGTAGACGAAGCTCACGACCAAATAACATCTTCGCTGGGGTATATCCTGTGGTGCTATGAACGGATCCTCTGTATGACATGAGGAACATGGGGATATGGGTGTCCCAGTCGTCTTGTCGGTCATCAGTAACCTTAGACAGATGTTGTTCTAGGGTTCTGTTGAATCGCTCCACCATTCCATCAGATTGCGGGTGGAGAGCTGTCGTGTGAGTCTTTTCGATGCCAAGTGTCTTGCACATCTCCTGGAAAACTTTGGACTCGAAGTTCCTGCCCTGGTCAGAGTGCAACTCATTAGGTACACCAAAGCGACTGATCCAGTTATCCACGAGTGTTTCGGCCACTGTGATAGCTTCTTGATTTGGTATGGCATAAGCTTCTGGCCATTTGCTGAAATAGTCCATGACTACCAAGATGTATTTGTTTCCTTTCTTGGTTTCAGGAAATGGGCCTGCTACATCTATTGCGATCCTCTCGAATGGAACACCAACATTATACTGTTGCAAAAGACCCCTAGTTTTGCGTCGAGGGCCTTTTGCTGCCGCACATATGTCGCACCTTCGACACCATTCCTCTACATCCTCTCTATATCTGAACCAGTAGAACCGCTGACGAACCTTTTCCAGAGTCTTATTGACACCAAGATGAGATCCGCTAGCGCCATTATGCATCTCTTTCAGTACTTCAGCAACTCTCACCTTCGGTAACATCAGCTGAAGGCGATTGGATGTTCCATCAGCAGATTCCCAAACTCTTTTGATGACACCATTGACTAACGTCAGCGAGTCCCACTGAGCCCAGTACGCCTTGGTGGCTACCCCCTTCTCAGAGATGTCTTTCCAATCTGGCCGTTGTCCATCTTCTTTCCATAGAAGAATGGGAGCCAGATCTTCATCTTGCATTTGGTCCTCTCGAATCCTTTTATCACACCAGGGTCCGGAAACATCTACTCCGAGCCGAAGACAATTGACAGCTACCTCCTTTTCTTCAGCCTTCTTGCAGTGCTTACATTCTGCTTTGCAGGGTCGTCGAGACAGTGCATCAGCATTCTGGTGAATTTGCCCTTTTCGGTGCTTAGTTTCAAACTCATAGGTTTGAAGACGTTCGATCCACCTTGCCACCTGACCTTCAGGGCTCTTAAACGAAAGCAACCATTGCAGAGCTGCGTGATCTGACCTTAAGATAAATTTCTGCCCGTATAGGTACTTGTGGAAATGTTTTATTGCATCCACAGCAGCCAGCAATTCACGTCTCGTCACACAGTAGTTCCTTTCAGCTCTCGATAGGCTTCGACTGAAGTATGCGATGACTCGTTCAGTTTCATCCACCTTTTGGGACAAGACTGCGCCTATTCCAGTGTTGCTTGCATCTGTGTCGAGTATGAATGTCTTCCCTGGAATGGGGTAGGCCAATACTGGTGATGAGGATAGTGTGTTTTTCAGCCTCTCGAAAGCTTCTTGACATTCAGATGTCCAAATAAATGGCCTCTTTTGCTCTGTCAGTTGATGAAGGACCTTACAAATGTTTGAGAAATTTGGCACGAAACGTCGGTAGTATGTACAGAGTCCCAAGAAACTTCTCAGCTCATGGATATTACTTGGCGTAGGCCATCGTTTCACTGCCTCAACTTTGTCAGGGTCAGTGCTGACTCCGTCATTTGACACAATGTGACCAAGGTACTTAACGTTTTTCCTGAATAAGGAACACTTCTTTGGGCTGAGTCTCATTCCCGCACTTCTTATCCGTTGAAATACTTCCTTCAGATTTGCAAGGTGCTCTTCAAACGTTTTGCCAATGACAATAATGTCATCAAGGTAAACAAGGCATGTAGTCCAATGAAGTCCTCGTAAAACCCTCTCCATCAATCGTTCAAAGGTGGCTGGTGCGTTGCAGAGACCGAATGGCATCACAGTAAATTGCCAGAGGCCATTGCCAGCAGAGAAGGCGGTTTTCTCTCTATCATTGGGATGCATTTCAACTTGCCAATACCCACTCTTTAGGTCGAGAGTAGAAAATACCTGGGACCCTGCAAGCGTGTCCAAAGTATCGTCGATTCTAGGAAGTGGATAACTATCTTTATGTGTGACTTCATTCAGAGCTCTGTAATCTACACAAAATCGCATAGATCCATCCTTCTTCTTTACTAAGACAATAGGCGAACACCAAGGACTATTTGAGGGCTCAATGATTCCTTGCTGCGTCATGCCCTCTATCATGTCCATAGCTTCTTGTTGCTTTGCTAGCGGCAAGCGACGTGGTGGCTGTCGAATCGGTCTGGTGTTTCCAGTGTCTATTCGATGTTGTACCATGTTTGTCCGTCCGCAGTCTGTTTCATCAGATGGCAGTATATCTTCAAACTCCATGATCAACTGTTCCGCTTTGCTGTACTGCTCATCTGATAAATTCACTTTCATTTCTGTCAGGAGCTTGGTAATTTGTGGATTGAAAGGTTTGGTGGAATTAACGATCGTGATATCATTATTACAGTTTCTGATCAGGTCAAGAGTATTACATATTGCGATGGGGCTGTCTTTCTCTAGATGTCTCTCCTGTAGGCCGAGGTTCATGATTCTGACAGGCACCTTTTGATCTTTTCCGACAATGACCAATGTTTTTCCTACTGCCATTCCGCTGTTGTCATTTTCAATGCCTTCCACTATCGCCGTCATCGTTGCAGTTTGACCATGCTCTAACTTTCCCCAGATAATTGCTTCAGACTGAGCTGGCAAACTTGTATCTTCTGTTAAAAGGATTCTTCTTATTTGACCATTCTCTTCATCTTCATCCCCGAGCAAGGGAATCTCAACATCACCACATTTCAAAGTACCACCTCCGATGTTCAGAGAGAATTCACATTTCTGCATAAAATCGAGCCCAATAATACAGTCATCCGTAATGTTAGCGATCAGAAATTCATGTATAAATGACTGATGCCCGAGCTCAAAGTTTATATTTGTCAGTCCATGTATAGGCATCATCTCTCCACTGGCCGTCTTCAAGGAGTAAGAGTTCACTCTCTTGATTTCGTTCTTTTTGACAATGTCTGGACGAATGACTGAACGTGAGGCACCAGTATCTAGAAGAAAACGGTAATTTCGAGATCCAATTCTACCATTGATGTACAGACTTTTATTCTTCCCTAACACAGCGACTGGAATTATAGTTGCAGGGGCTGTCATGTTCTTGATCGCCGATTTTTGCCCCATAAAACCGGCGAAAGTTAGTTTCCCTGGTAGACATGAGCACCTGACCTTGCATCTGTCTCCGGTCTGTGCTGATACTCTGTTTGTCGGGGAAATCTTCTCGTGCAGTTCCTTTGTAGATGGCCAGGTTCTCCACAATTCCAACAACGTACACTGGTTCTATTCTGTCCTTCTTGCTTCTTATTTGGTCTGCGTTCTTCTAGCACTTCAGTTACCCTTCTGAGAAGTTGTGTAAGATCTTCTTCTTGGACTTCCAGCATACGCCCATGATGGATATTCTTAGAGGCGTCTTTGGCGGCTTCATAGGAGAGGGCGTAGACCAGAGCTTCGCTGGATTTGCGCTTACCACTGATTCTTATTGCCTTCTTCAGTTCTGGATCTCGAATAGCATCAATGAATGCATCAGTGATAATGACGTCCAGAAAGTCTTGTGCTGCTGTTGGATATGCCAAATGAGCAAGACGTTCTATGTCCGCCTCTAGCTCTTGCAAGGTTTCACTGGAGCGTTGTTGTCGGGTTTTCAACTGAACTCTATAAACTTCTTGTAAATGTTCGTCTCCGTAACGGAGCTCCATAGCCTTAACAATGGCAGCGTAATCTTGTTGATTTGTTATTGACTGAAGCAGTTCTGCTGCCTTCCCTCTTAAAGCTAACACCAGAGCAGTCGCTTTCTCTTCTTCAGTGTTCCAGTTATTAACCTTGGCCGCTGCCTCAAACTGTCTTTTGTAAACAGTCCATGAGATGGATCCATCAAACACAGGCGGCTTTATCTTCCCAGAGATTTCGGGCACTAATGTTTTTGTTCTAGTACCCCGTTCCTTACTCAGTTGTTCTTGGACATGAGTCCTTATCTCTTCCATTTCTTTTTCCACAGTGTTGACTCTCTGGTCAATCTTCTCGTTCATAGAGCTCATCTGTTCATTTACTTGTTCATTCATGGCGTTTATTTTCTTGAAGCTCTCCTTCATTAAGTCCATCTGGCCCTGCATGTTACACAGGATCTCTGTCATATCTGGGTTTAATTCAAATATGTATTCATCTGGATCTTGATCTTCCTCAATAAGGGCCTGTCTTAGGCGTTCTGTTAGTGTTTCTTTGTTACCATTGAGCTGCAGACCTCTCTCACGAAGTTCTTGCCTTAATTCTTTGACCAACAGCTGGTTAAGTAGTTTCCTCGAAGACATTTCAGCCAGAAAACATCCCACTTCTGACACCAATTGTTACGTATTTCTGATTTTCTGGCTAAATGTACTAGGCACACAAATAAAAGAAACACTGCAAAGAACTTGACGACTCAACTTTCAGCTTTATATAACTTTATTGAATTATAACTATAACAATTCGTCACTGTAACATTGGGCTCAAGTCCACTCTCTTCTACTGTCTCGCACAGTAGAGAACAGTATCGACGACTGTACTGACTCTTTTCACATGAACTCTCTGGTTTATAAAGAGTCCCTAATCGCTTGTCTATTGTTGCAAAAACACTGCTAGTACCCTCTGGAACAACATGGGAGGAAACATCACATCCTGTTGTTGTTTATACATGTCGATTCCAGAGGATGCCTGCTGCAGTGTCATCTCGCCGAGGTCACACGTAGTGACCTCTAACTGTCACTGTTCATTTGTCACAATGCCCCCCTTCGTAAATCTGTTCGTCCTCTGGAACAACACGTGAGGCACGTCCCATCCTGACTTTGTTTACATGCATAGATTCCAGATAACACTCGGTGCTGTGTCATCTCGCCGGGGTCACACATAGTGACCTCTACCTGTCACTGTTCATTCGTAACAGTATGTATGTATGTATGTATGTAGAAATCTAAACCAATCTTGATAACACTTGGCATAAATGTTCCTTGGATACTAACTGGGACCGTAGTGTATGTATTATAGTTACTTTACAAATTGTATGCTTATTGCTAATTTTTTAATTTCTTATAAATGCAAACAATTTTTTTGCTAAGTTCGGAATCTTTGAAGTTTTTGGAGTCCCCTAAGCAGATTGAGGTAAGACGCACACAGTCCGCTCTGTCATAAATCAGGACTCGGTAGATATAAATGTTTTTGTCTGTTTCTCTTTTCTATTTTTTTAAAGCAAGCATTGACATTGGTCAAGTTATTACTGCAAACTTGGTCACCACAAGACCGTAATATGTTCATGTGAAGTTAAACCTTCCTGAAGGTAAGAGATACACTGAACGAGTCAGACATAGCCAAGTTTAGCTTTCTGTCACTCGACGTCTTCCTTAAGGGATAGTGCTAGTCATAATAAAACAACAGATTGATCTGAGATAAAGTATGGGCTCACTATGGTCACAGCAGAAAGTACTCGACATTGTTTAGCGCTATCTAGAGGGACATAGGTTTGTACACATCATGGCCAACCCAGACAACGTTATCCACGCTTTTATCTTACTTCTCTTTTATGTTTTTAGTAAATACAGTTGAATCCTGTTAATCGGACAAGCCCCTTATTCGGACTGAAATCTAAAGTATTAAAACAAATCCAAGTCGAATTTGGTTAATCGGAACAGCCGGTTATTAGGACTGAAAAGGATCGTGCCTCGGTGTGGCTCGATTAAATGGATTCGACTGTATTATGAAGTACAAAGTTTTGAAGCAGACGTAACCTGGTCATTCCAATAGATCTACATCTCTGTCACAGACAACCTAACAACGTGGCGTGTACCGTGGTACATGGTCAATAGCTAGTCGGACGATGAAAGTAGTTCCAACGGGCCAACAGAAATGACGTCATAAAAACATGTACTCTTCTTTTCGATAACAAATCGTTGAGGGTTTCTAAATTAGTACTGCTTAGTTTCCTGACCAAAATAAGACTGAAAATCGACTCTTCTACCATTGTTTCTTTGTTTACAAAAAAACCCAACATGTTTATGTGTTTTGAGTCCTGACTATCTGATTATCTCATCGAAAAAGAATTAAATTTTTCATTGAATAACTTCTGTTTGTTACACAGGTAACCAAGCTGGATATAGGCATGTACATAGAATGCGACCGCACAGTGCCTCAAACCAGAGGAAGTAGCCCGATAGGGGCGTCGCGACTTTTACAAAGACATAATTAAAAACGATTTTAAAAGCCTATAATAAGGGTCTCAAAGTGTACTCTCCAGGTACAAGTTTCCATTTTTTTCTATATGCTATTTCCCTGTTATGTTTAATTTCTTTAAACTGGTTTATTAAAATCTATGATCTTAAATAATTCTTCCCTGTGCCTTTAAAGCAAAGAGCGGATTGGCTCATTCAGGCATGAAAACCAATGAGTTTGTAGAGTTTGAAGTCTCTACTTAACATACACGACGAGAAGGACACAGGTACACACTTAGAACATAGAGGAACGTGTGTAATCTATAAAGCAAGACAAGATTAAACACAAATCAAAATTCGAATTCCAATCAAACGTTTCATGTTGCCACGTATTTTTTACTGGGTCTATAGAATGGTGTGATCCTACCTACTGATAGACCGCTCACGCCAAGTCCCAGCTTGCTGACAGTTCCACTTATCTCGTGCCCTATTGTGATGGGGTCCTTGATGACAATGTGGTCAAGCTGACCTTCGTCAAACAGATGGACATCTGTACGACAAAGTCCTGTGCTTGCTAGTCTCAGCTGAACGTCTTTAAATATAAAAATGAAATAATTAGGCTAGCAATTATAAACAAGATATTTTGCCCTTTAGTTCACATATTAATAATTTAAAGTCAAATCAATAGTTTGTTTTTTATTTTTAGGTAAATCGTTAGAATCGTTTCTGAGATCCGCGTCCAGGTTCTTTGTTTCTCCAGGAAGTTGTGAGCTTGAAAGAGGTAGTGTAAAAAAAAATATTTGTTCTTATAATTTGAATGTTTAAGGTTTCAGAAAGTTCTGATTTTATTGATCAGTAAAGTTACATTTCAGCGAGAGCTCAGTCTGCACATTTCTTATCCCATATGCAAGGACAAATTCGTACAAGTGCTCCTACATTCCTAGCGCACCACCAGCACATGGAACGGGTTGCCTGAATCAGCCAGGAAAACAATGACTTAGTTTACGCCTCTAACATCCAATATTTGATGAACACGCGTAGCAAGTAATTATCTTGATTGAAACGTTTGTAATTTAGAAGATCTCCATAATGCTATTTCCTTCAGCCAAACTGAAATAACTAGAAAGAAGCAAAAACCAAAGTGAAATTTTAAAAAAATATACTCACAATTTTCTTGGGGCTCCGGAATCGGTAGAAATTCCTTTTGGAATGAAAAAAAAAAGATTTTATAGTACATAAACAAATGTGACATTAACTTTAAAAAAAAAAAACTAAGATAAATTATTGCTGCGAACCTTTTCAGCTGTTACGACTGGTAGGCCGCAACAAAAACAAATTAACTGGAGTTGTCTACTTTTACCTTTGAAAAAGATTACAGTAATTAATGAAGCTTCAGCCCTTATTAATGGGCTGACATGATATTACCTTGATCGTTCTTATGGAGCTAAGGTAGCCAACTCATTCCAAAGTATTTACGTCTCTCTGTTCATATCCTGAGGCTAAAGTGTCAGAATTGTGCAGTGTACCCAAAGTATGTGTCAATATCTTTATGACATTATTGCTTCCCTAAATAGAATGTTTTATTTGTACAAGTCCAGGATGTATTAAGGCACACTCTATTTTTCACGCACCATAAACAGAAAAGTAATCTCGGTTGTAGATGCTAGAATCTGTTATCATTGAACACCATGAAGACCATGTAGTTAGAATTCTATATCCAGAGAATCCATGAGTACCTTTGGCATTTTATTCCAACTCCTATATAAGGATGGAGTATGTTTTGGTGATGGAAAAATGGAATTTAAAAAAAAGGATAGAGAGAGAGAGAGAAAGAGCGAGAGAGAGAGAGAGAGAGAGTTCTATTTTTTTTAGAATATTTTAGATAAAAACGTAGCCTTTTTTTATCGAGTATACAGAGTTATTGTTCTATTTTCTTAGGCTACGATTTTTCCCCTTTGAAGTTCTAAGTCAAAGTGTAATGAAGTCCCCTTGATAATGTCTGGGTGCGGGATGTGTGTATTAGTGTATTAATATGGGCAGGTTCTAAAGATACTACAACTTATTCAATACTTTAAAAAAACCAATTATTTTGGATTGATTATGCAATTAAGTTTGTAATAGATCTAGAGTAACAATAATAAATCTTTGCGGTAAAAAATACTTTTACCATTTGTTTTTGTCTAGCACTATTTCAGGTTTTAGTTTTCTCACTACTCTATGATCCTACCACTTGTATGGACCAAATGGGGAGAGAAAGAAAGAGATATCTGGGTGAAGTTTACCGTAATCGGGTTTTCAAGCATTTATAAAACAAAGAAAAAAGGGAACGACCTGAATTCAAACTCATGGCTCAAGCCGACAAACAAAACACTCTGCTAGTGGGGCGCTTATGAAAATAGAAGATTGTTAGTTTCAAACTTACTTTAAAGGGGAGGGGACTTATTCAGCTTATACCGCCACTTTAATCAAGTGCAATTTCTTTCCCTTGTTTAAGATGCAAAAAAATAAATTGTTTATTTTTTTCATTGATTCTTGTGTTGTCAGGTAAAAGAAATAATTGTGTAAAATTTCAGTTTGATCCGAGATTGGGTGTGGGCCGTGTGGGAGACATAACGTGTACACACTTTTTACCAGACAGATAGACAGAGTGACTTGATATAAGCTTTGTCAAAAATGTATTACATTTTACAGTAATTATAATGTGACAAAATATGCAAGTTGCAACTGTTTGCGAGGTCATGTGAAACACTGAACTCATCTTTACTTTTTGGAATCGAATAAATTGACATTATTATAATAATAATTTACACACATGCACCTGAGCACTACAACTCTGAGTTCATGTTTGTTCAGGTTCTGTTCTACCCAACTTATAAAGTATTTTTTTTATAATGTCGCGATGCTAGAAGAAGAGCAGGAATTGTAAAGAAGCTCACCACTCGGAGATCTTCCTTCCCGTAAAGTCTCACAGCTTTGTTCATCCCTGCGGTGATTCCTAGCTCCACCTGCATATAAACTTAGTCGTCTGTTCTTACAGTGTCACTAGAGATGAAGTCATTCACTTAACGTCTTTATCTTTCAAACACAATGTGCTAGAGGTCGACAATGAGGGGACAAGATCGCACTGGTCAAATGTAGGTCATAAGGCGATGTAACGAAACAAGAACTAATGAGGTCAATACATTGTGACAAAAGACAAGAACAACATTAAAAAAATACGTTTTTAAAAAAACAAAGCTTATATTAAGCGTACTTGTGTCAATTAGTTTGGATTAGTCATGTAATTAAATTTGTAATAGATGAAGACCAGCAATAAAATAGCATTTAAAAATATATATTAATAATAAAGAAACAAATGGACACAAACTCTGGGGTAAATTTAGAACTGATGTCTTGTCTCTCCCGAAATACTTTCCCGCCAAAGATTCAAATCCATCCAATGAGATGATTAGCTAATCAATATGTACGTCATCCTCGAGTTATTAAATCAGAGCCAGTGTTTCCTATTTCATTTACATTGCACTAATTACAGGAGTGAAAGGTAACTGGAGGACTGGATTCTGATCCTGTATTTTGAATTTGATCTTCGTTGGGTGGCGGCACTCATTTATCCACAAGGTCCTTTACCATTTAACAAATATGTATTCACGATTTGGGGAAAAGCAAATAAATATCTTTAAAAAAAACAACATCCTCACCTTCTGAGTGCAGACTTACATTGTTTTATTGTCTTCATGCACACTTCAGCATGTTCCAACATAGGAATGGTATTCATAGACAGACAACTTTCTTGGCATTCGTTAGATCTCATCAGTTTCAGCTGACCCAAGTCCTTGAACAAGGTAGAGATAAGACAGAGACAGAGTGTCGCTGCTACAGTGACGCCTATAGTTGAAGTCTATAATGTTGAAATGTGTAACAAGTACACATGTAGTTTGTTTGTTTTTTCATTAGATTATTAGGCATGTTTTTTTTTCTATAGTAAAGTATAGTATAGTATATAGACGGAAAATAATACTTCTTTACTTGTTAATTTAAATGGATCGATTTATTTATTTTTCTTATATTCTATATCTTTTTCATTGAATTTCATGAATTTTAAAATCTTTAAAGTTCTAAATCTCCGTATCCTGTGATATCAAATCGTTAGTCGAACTAACAATACAACATTATTGGTAAGACTTTGGACACGAAAACGTCTTTTCTTTTTTTTTTTTTATTTATACCGACAGATAAAGAGTTTTACTTGTTGATAGTTTGTAGTTCATAGTTTCTGATATTCTTTCTGAAAAAATTGAAACCTGACTTTTTACCTGCTTGAGCCGATTCTGAGTTTCTGTCACTACACAAATTGTCCCTTGAATTTAATTAGTTTTGCTTATGGAAATCAATCAATCAACAAATCCTGAGAAATATCCTAAAAATACACTAGTATGACAAAGTAGAAGACACCAAACTGTGGGAGATGAGTGGACAGAAAAATATAGAAATGCAGATCTTCGAGAGGAAGTGGAGATAGATTGGTCACACCCTTAGGAAAGATACCAGCAACAGAGCTAGGCAGGCCTTAGAGTGGAACCCCCAGGGAACAAGACGCAGATGAAGACCAAAAGAACATGGCGACGCAGTGTACTTGAAGAAGCAGAGAAGACCGGGAAGAGCTGGGAAACCATTAAAAAAACTAGCGAGAGACCGTGGAGGGTGGCGTGTTTTTGTCGAGGCCCTATGTTCCATGAGGAACTCAAAGTAGTGATGATGATGATGATGATGATGATGGAAATTAATATCAAGTAGCTTTCGAACGTTTTTGCGAATTTTTTGTATTTTAACGATTAAAGTTGTCCATAAAATTGTTCAGAAATCGTTGATACTTCATTATCATTAGGTTGTCCATTGTTGTTTGTTGTAGAAAATTGAATGTACACCACTGGCGGATCCAGAACTTTGGAGTGGGGGGGGCGATTTTTTTCCAAACCCTAACCCTAACGCCCAGTAAACCCTAACCATTTGCATAAACGTGCGTACAACATATATATATATATATATATATATATATATTCGATATATGATAATAAAATAAGACAGTGTTTCTCAAGCTTCGACGAAAAAAAAAAGAAAAAAAAAACAGACATGTTGAGGCCTTTCTCTTGCAAGCTTGGAGGTCTGGGAGTGCTGTAAGATTACTCAGTGGGGTTCGGGGCGAAGCCCCGACGCCGAAATGGTTTTCTTGCATTTTTCACGGCTGAAACGCATTCTCCTGACATCTACAGCTCATTATTTATTAGTGGGGTTCAGGGCGAAGCCCCGACTCCAAAAGCGTTTTCTTGCATTGTTCACTGCAGAGACGCATTCTCCTGACATCTACAGCTCATTACTAATCAGTGGTGTTCGGGGCGAAGCCTCGACGCCAAAAGCGTAACCCTAACCCTAACCCTAACCATTTTTCACTGCAGAAACGCATTCTCCTGACATCTACAGCTCATTATTTATTAGTGGGGTTCGGGGCTAAGCCCCGACGCCAAAAGCGTTTTCTTGCATTTTTCACGGCTGAAACGCATTCTCCTGACATCTACAGCTCATTATTTATTAGTGGGGTTCAGGGCGAAGCCCCGACTCCAAAAGCGTTTTCTTGCATTGTTCACTGCAGAAACGCATTCTCCTGACATCTACAGCTCATTACTAATCAGTGGTGTTCGGGGCGAAGCCTCGACGCCAAAAGCGTAACCCTAACCCTAACCCTAACCATTTTTCACTGCAGAAACGCATTCTCCTGACATCTACAGCTCATTATTTATTAGTGGGGTTCGGGGCTAAGCCCCGACGCCAAAAGCGTTTTCTTGCATTTTTCACGGCTGAAACGCATTCTCCTGACATCTACAGCTCATTATTTATTAGTGGGGTTCAGGGCGAAGCCCCGACTCCAAAAGCGTTTTCTTGCATTGTTCACTGCAGAAACGCATTCTCCTGACATCTACAGCTCATTACTAATCAGTGGTGTTCGGGGCGAAGCCTCGACGCCAAAAGCGTAACCCTAACCCTAACCCTAACCCTAACCATTTTTCACTGCAGAAACGCATTCTCCTGACATCTACAGCTCATTATTTATTAGTGGGGTTCAGGGCTAAGCCCCGACGCCAAAAGCGTTTTCTTGCATTTTTCACGGCTGAAACGCATTCTCCTGACATCTACAGCTCATTATTTATTAGTGGGGTTCAGGGCTAAGCCCCGACGCCAAAAGCGTTTTCTTGCATTTTTCACTGCAGAAACGCATTTTCCTGACATCTTCAGCTCATTATTTATTAGTGGAGTTCGGAGCGAAGCCTCGACGCTAAAAGCGTTTTCTGGCATTCTTCACTGCAATAACGCATTCTCCTGACCTACAGCTCATTATTCATTCTATTATAAAGGACCTTTTGAAAAATGTGAAAAAATATTCTAATCTGAATTTATAGTCCCTTAATGCATTGGAAATAAAACCGATTTGTTCTTTGAAAAGATAAGATACCCCATATATTTAGATTAAGACTTTGAGGATCGCCGCCGAGACTAGACCTAGAGTCTCCACCTGCTAACATAATCTTAACAGTTTTTAAGAATGACTTTTTTTTTAGTAGAAGATTACAATGCCAAAAACACATCAAACAAAACCCAAAGTTCCATGTTGTCACAACAATTAAGTTTTACATCGTTCACAATATGTTCCAACTTGTCCTCTGTTGTAGACACATGTACGTACATAAACCCTAACCTTGATATTGGGATTCTTTCAAATGGGAAACTGTCTTTAGTTTTGAGAATTATTATTATTATTATTTTATTCACTTTCCAAAATATACATTTGATAAAAAAAACAACTAATTTTATGATATCACAACAACAAATGTAAGAACTTTGTTCAGAATTGTTCATAGTTCTCGGTTTCCTTTGCTTGTCCCTTTCCCAGCCCTAGACATACAAGCCACATGGGCTTTCATCTCAAACGAAATGCATGATCATTGTAGTTTTGAAGGTCAGTGCCTTCATTTACTAGTAAAGTCCAACAGTTCTAGGACATATACACACACAGAAGTAGTCGCAGATATATATAGGAGCACCAGCGAGTGGCCAAAAAAATATATCAGTCTTTCATGTTCATTACAAGGTCGAAGATACAAAACTATCAATAGTCAATGATTTCCTTGGATCGTTCACCAGCTGACAGGCCCATTGATCTGATGTTTTCATGTCCAACACATAAAGCTGGGCTAATTAACAATGTTCCTGGACAACACCTTCTGAACATCAAGTATTAGAACTTATTGCAAAAATGCAACATTCGACAAAATAATTTGTTTGAGTTCACCAATTAGATGAAATAGTTTTTCTAGTTAAAATTATGTTTTTGCGTTTATGCATAATCAATAATAATGTCACGAGAAAACAACAGTTTTTTTTAAAGGTCCACGAAACTAAAAACTGCATTTTTTGGGCTGTTGGTCAACAATCTGTTAATGCGTTTAATCTTAATTAAAAGGTCTTTTTGTTAATTGTGAGACACATTCAAGACCGTAGAGCATATACCTTTGGGCTTTCTCGCTGTAAGATCATCCAGTGTTCAGCATAACGTCATGGAGGGTTATATTTCATGTCAAACAAATCTGTATGGAGGGTTATATTTCATGCCAAACAAATCTGTATGGAGGGTTATATTTCATGCCAAACAAATCTGTATGGAGGGTTATATTTCATGCCAAACAAATCTGTATGGAGGGTTATACTTCATGTCAAACAAATCTGTATGGAGAATTATACTTCATGTCAAACAAATCTGTATGGAGGGTTATATTTCATGCCAAACAAATCTGTATGGAGGGTTATATTTCATGCCAAACAAATCTGTATGGAGGGTTATACTTCATGTCAAACAAATCTGTATGGAGAATTATACTTCATGTCAAACAAATCTGTATGGAGGGTTATATTTCATGCCAAACAAATCTGTATGGAGGGTTATACTTCATGTCAAACAAATCTGTATGGAGGGTTATATTTCATGTCAAACAAATCTGTATGGAGGGTTATATTTCATGTCAAACAAATCTGTATGGAGGGTTATATTTCATGCCAAACAAATCTGTATGGAGGGTTATATTTCATGTCAAACAAATATATGGAGAATTATACGGAATGCCATATAAATCTGTATGGAGAATTATACGGAATGCCATATAAATCTGTATGTTATACGGGATGCTATATAAATCTGTATGGAGAATTATTAGGATTGCCATATAAATCTGTATGTTATACGGGATGCTATATAAATCTGTATGGAGAATTATTAGGATTGCCATATAAATCTGTATGTTATACGGAATGCTATATAAATCTGTATGGAGGGTTACACCACCAACTTGCATTGATGAATTACAAAGGTTGAATGACATCATCTCTGCGCGAAGAGTGACACAGACAGAGACATAGATGTGCACACAAATCTAGACTTAGGAATGACTCAGGAAAACCATTTGCACCGAATTACATTTGGACATCATCTATCAAGTGCCTGCATGTCCACTAAAACATAATTCCCTAGCCTAGCAACAGAAACACACTCCCCCGATAGTGCGGCAAGTTTAGGCCGGCATCACCACAGGCAAATATTAACAACAGTGACCGCGTAAGAGAGGAAGAGTCAGTACCAGAAAGAGAGGGAGAGAAAGAGGAGGGAGAAGAAAAGAGGACAGACAAACAAAGTAATTTTATTTCAACTAACTCATTTAGCTAGACAAGGTAGCAATTAGTGATCACCAGCACAGTACTCAAACATAGATCTAGCTCCCATGGTTTTCTTACACCCAGCACTGAATAACAGCTTCTGTGAACATTGATCCATAGTCGAAGAATTGAGACTTCTAAATACACAGAATCAAGGTATGGTAACACCTCCAAATTAGAAGTTGAGAGACATATGTATACATATGCTATTCTTTCCTATCCATCTGATATTTTAGTCTCCTTGGGAATAAAGAGATTATGGTCGATTCAGTAACATAGTAGTCGAAGTCTTGAGATTCTGAAACCTAGAATCCAGCCTCTGACTCTATATTGTAGATTAATGTAGATAGCCTATCTTTAGCACTAATAGCCTTTTTTTTTACCCCACGCCCATATCATTGTTTCGAAACATCTAGAAAAGCTAAACAATTTTTTTTATGTTTTCCCCCATACTTTTTTCTTGTATAGTTACTAAGATGTAAGATCTAATATATAAAATACATTGTCCTGACCACTCATTCATTCAGTCAAAATCGAAAAAATACGAAAATATAGCCTATTTTTTTTTGTTTACTTAAGACAACTAAGCCCTAACGGTTACATTTACCATAAATGATTTCTACCACATATGTCTTTAAAAGCCGACATTTCAATGTCTACCAAATCAAAACAATAATTCATTCCGCTTTAAGCACTTATCAACTTTTTTGGTGCATAATTTTCTTAGGTTGCATCTTTTTTATGTATTCCTATGTCTTCACATTTCTAGATCCTAAATCTAATTATCTGCAAGTCGTAGATACATTTCAGGGTGATTGTGATGGATTATCCTTAGATCAGTGTAATTATCAAATGTGTCTTAATGAAAGAGTGTGTGTGTTTGTTGAGAAAATTACTTCAATTTGAAATGTAAGAACTGTAATCCGACTGTAGTATGTAATCATGTGTTGAAGTTCTACAAGCAGGCCCCTATTCTAAAACAAGAATTAAAAGTCCTAAAAATGATCACAGTAAACATAAGAGCTATTGACTATACGAGGATGTATGGGGAGGGTTGTATAACACGGCTTGTGAAGATCGGTTGTTCCAAATGAGGTGCATCTCTATGCACTAGCGGATCCAGAACTTTGAAGTGGGGGGGGGCGATTTTTTTTCCAAACCCTAACCCTAACGCCTAGTAAACCCTAACCCTAAGCATAAACGCGCGTTAAGTTTGAGGTTGGGAATAAGGGCTTTCTATTTGAGATTGCAAAATATTAAGTGATATTATTGTACTACTGGCTGATGTCGCTAAATGTACAAGGGTCAATTGTGTACTGTTGGGGGAGGGACGTTTCATTTAAAATAGTGTGTGTGTGTGGGGGGGGGAGTGGAAGAGTCATTATAATGCAGGCAGATTAGAAGACTACAACTGATGGACCTAAGAAGTGTTTGTGCATGCTCCATAATAGATTGAGCTTGCGGGCCGTTTGATTGAAGGAGGAAAGGGACAAACATAAAGAGGACTTGTTTAATGTTTCTTTAATGTTTGTTTAATGTTTGTTTAATGTTTGTTTAATGTTTGTTTAATGTTTGTTTAATGTTTGTTTAATGTTTGTTTAATGTTTGTTTAATGTTTCTTTAATGTTTGTTTAATGTTTGTTAAATGTTTGTTTAATGTTTGTTTAATGTTTGTTTAATGTTTCTTTAATGTTTGTTTAATGTTTGTTTAATGTTTGACAGGTTTCGGATGCTCCTTCAGAGTTGAAGATAGTTTACTTCCTAGTCCAAACCTCCTGCAGGACGACGGGAACGGGCAGGGTTTGAACCCGGGACCATCGATAAATCCAAACGACAGTCCAGGCAGCCATCCTTGTATAAACCGAGATAGAAAATTGTGTTAACTGTGGGGGTAGCGTTGTAATGCGGGAACTTTTATTGATGGATTTCAAAATGTTCAAGAGATATACAAATATACCTATTATTTTAACAGTAGCACGGGTATAATTTTAAGATATAGCTATTCGCTTTTAGAATTTAAGGACATCCGTTTCATTAGAAGAAACAATGGCCAAAAAGTATGTTGTTGATTTTGAGGGCAAGAACATTTTGTAGGGGTGGGGGAGGGTTGTAATGCGGGCCGTTTTATTGATTGGCTAAGAGTGTTCGGGGAAAAATAAACATATCTCTATATACAAGCTATTTCAATCGTAGTGTAGCACGGGTATTAGCTAGTGTTCATATATAAACTGTAGCTAATTATTACTGTACTATATCCGATAATGTAGACGTCTATTTTGCAAACGATAAAATCATCCTGAAAATGAGGTTTTAGAAGAAAAAAATGTTAATCTGTTTATAGTTTAAAAAAAAAATATTATCAAATGCCCCTAAACGTGTCTATCAGTGTAACATTTCAATGAGACTCAAACTTGATTTCAACGTTTTCGATTCTTTCTGCGTCCATCGCACATCTAACAAAACGATTCCCCTAGGATTTAATCAAGTGTTATTGAAATGTGTTATCTATCACCTCCCCTCCGTACTGTTTATCAAAGTGAGATAACTCCACTGCGATGAGCCAGCTCAGTTATGTTTCCTGAAAGTGAGTTTGCCCACAAAAACTGTTTGCTATGTTCACGGTGTTGCCCTTAACTAAAACGGCACGTGAGGTTTTACCTTATCACCGGTGTTCTAATTGTGAACATTGAACGAGGGAATATTTCCTATCGCATTGAAATGACTAACAATGAGGACGAACTTTCAGTAAGCTCCCCTGTCGATCACCCAAATCTTCAAAGTGTATTGATACATTGAGATAACAATCTTTTAATTCTCTTTGGAATTCTCCCAATTCAGATTTAGGACATAGCCTCAATCTAAAACTCAATGAATGGGGGAGGAATTACTAATACAGCTTGCTAAAAATAATATTCACTAAAACGTAAATGGAGTCACATTGTGAATACATTTTGTTTCCCCTCAAACATTGCTTTCTTGATAAAAATGGAGATAAATCTCTGTTTAATTATATAGTTTAGTTGTTTATTTGTTTGTTTTTTAAATCACAATATAATTTGTCTTTAAACTTTTGGTTGAGACAAATTTGAGTCCCCCCCCCCCCATAGGCCGCCTTCGAATGTCCAGTTCATAATGGTCATTATAAATCAAACGGAATTTAAACTTGCAGCGGAATATTGATTTCACAAAGACCAAAAAGAAGTAACTAAATTGACCAAAATGAATTAACTCAATTGACCAATACAAAATAACTACACCTCGAAATATGCAATAATAGAATCATGTAATATAAAGTAGCCAAATACACTAATATGAAATAACAAAATGTTGGAAATATATACATTTCTATGTCCTATAAGGTAAATGTATTCAAAACGTTGTAGACCTAGTTCTTTTTAAGAATCAACATTTTCGGAGATTTCGCTTGTAGGGCAATAATAGAGACATTAATTGCGCATCAAATGTGTAGAGTTTCGCTTATTGTTGTACAGAGCATCTTTCATGCTCTAAGCAGGCTCAGTGCACGCTGACCTAATCTCTTTTGTGGAAGCTGTCTTCCTTGCTACACGCAGTCGCTCAGCAAACACACCTCAGCTAAAGTTGATACTCGAACTGAAGTCCCCTTGACTGGTAGCCAAGCGGATGCATGATGATCAACTTATAAGACAAATTCATTTTGTGTCCTAGAAACTATAGTTTCCTTTAGATTTCTGAAGGGCTCATCTTGATTAACTGTGACAAAAATCAGTTACACATGTACCAAAGACAACAATCGTTCTTTTAACTTTAAACTACATGATTTGATTTTGTCAAAGACAATCTGATAGAATAAGCAAAAAAAAAAAAAGAGGCCAATTTGCCAAGCAGATGTTTTGCTTCAATTTATTAGGAAGGAAATTGGCAATTTTTCGAGTTTCCTCCTTAAAAAGATTTCGTACAAGTAAGATGTATATGGATATGTCATTTCGCGTTTTTTGTTTGATTGATAGTAGAAATAAAATTTAATAACGATAAATACACAATGAACGCTAAATAAAATTATGTCCAAATTTGAAACATTTCAATTTTACAGTCAAAACTTTTCTTTTTTTTTTTCTTTCAAGCTGCGGGCCTCTATTGATCGTGCGCCCTGGTTCATTGAACCCCTTTGCGCCATGGCTGCTACGCCACTGTTTGAGGGCTTTCTATTTCCATCCATCCAGCCATTTCGCTTTGAGTGCTACTTCTGTCACTTCGTGCTTTGAAAGCTGATACCTTGATCCCGGGAAGAGCCGGGAATGTTGATACAAAGTTGATCTAAAAATACTAGCACAAGCGCACGTTGCAATAGAAAACATTTTAAAAAGTGAATAAATAACTAGTGAGACTCCTCTGATGCGACTCTCTCTAACAGGTCTGTGGCCGGCAGTGAGCTCACCCTTGTTCTTTAGTGAGAGAATAATATTTAGAGTATCGAACTCTCAACCAATCGATAACGGCCACTTTGCCTGGCACATTAATCATATTGTAATTAGACATTTTTAGACAGATCATTAGAAAGTGTAAAAAAAAATAAATTCTAGTATAGTTTGTTTAAACTAAGTGTAATGAGAACACATTTTACTTTTCGAATGTCGATATTTATTTACATTAGCCTGAAGGTCCAAGAGATATGTCGATGATATGTAAAAAAAAAAATTGGGTTCCTATAAAAGGTGCCCGAGCTCAAACCCCTACCAGAACTGAGTTGGGTTTGCTGAGCGCCTAAAAGCAGCATGGAAACCTCCTCCTAGATATCCCCTACAAACCCTGGTCCTAAAAGAGACTGAACTATAGCAATAGGAGAATGCTATAAATATATGAAAATTGCGCTATACGAAAGCAATTAAAAAAAATATTTATCATATTATTAGCTAACCTGTAGGTGAATGCTACATTCTTCTAGTTAGCGTTTATGTTTAATAAAACAATATAATAAGGCTTTTCTTCGAGTGCAAAGATAAACGAGGAGTACAGTATTTCACGTGGCTATGCAGTCCCATCTGCGACCTACATATTCCTTAGAATTATGTTTCTAGTCGAGATCGCTGTTGAACACTATTGATTGCCTATACTAGACACATATAGACGTGTTGAACACTATTGATTGCCTATACTAGACACATATAGACGTGTTGAACACTATTGATTGCCTATACTAGACACATATAGACGTGTTGAACACTATTGATTGCCTATACTAGACACATATAGACGTGTTGAACACTATTGATTGCCTATACTAGACACATATAGACGTGTTGAACACTATTGATTGCCTATACTAGACACATATAGACGTGTTGAACACTATTGATTGCCTATACTAGACACATATAGACGTGTTGAACACTATTGATTGCCTATACTAGACACATATAGACGTGTTGAACACTATTGATTGCCTATACTAGACACATATAGACGTGTTGAACACTATTGATTGCCTATACTAGACACATATAGACGTGTTGAACACTATTGATTACCTATACTAGACACATATAGACGTGTTGAACACTATTGATTGCCTATACTAGACACATATAGACGTGTTGAACACTATTGATTGCCTATACTAGACACATATAGACGTGTTGAACACTATTGATTGCCTATACTAGACACATATAGACGTGTTGAACACTATTGATTGCCTATACTAGACACATATAGACGTGTTGAACACTATTGATTACCTATACTAGACACATATAGACGTGTTGAACACTATTGATTGCCTATACTAGACACATATAGACGTGTTGAAAGGGAATGTTAATAAAATATTGAAATACTTGTCAATTATTTGTTGTCCATACCGTGGGGGTGGGGGTAGCCGTGGAACAAGGCGTAAACATGTGAGTTAGTCAAACATTTATTTGTATAGAAACTCATCGCTAGGCATTGATATACACTGTGCTGATAGGTTTATATTACGTCATCATTTGTTGTGAATGCTCTTGTGAAAAGTTCTTGAAAGCATGTGACGTCATCATTTGTTGTGAATGTTCTTGTGAAAAGTTCTTGAAAGCATGTGACGTCATCATTTGTTGTGAATGTTCTTGTGAAAAGTTCTTGAAAGCATGTGACGTCATCATTTGTTGTGAATGTTCTTGTGAAAAGTTCTTGAAAGCATGTGACGTCATCATTTGTTGTGAATGTTCTTGTGAAAAGTTCTTGAAAGCATGTGACGTCATCATTTGTTGTGAATGTTCTTGTGAAAAGTTCTTGAAAGCATGTGACGTCATCATTTGTTGTGAATGTTCTTGTGAAAAGTTCTTGAAAGCATGTGACGTCATCATTTGTTGTGAATGTTCTTGTGAAAAGTTCTTGAAAGCATGTGACGTCATCATTTGTTGTGAATGTTCTTGTGAAAAGTTCTTGAAAGCATGTGACGTCATCATTTGTTGTGAATGTACTTGTGAAAAGTTCTTGAAAGCATGTGACGTCATCATTTGTTGTGAATGTACTTGTGAAAAGTTCTTGAAAGGATGTGACGTAACAAAATGTTAGTTTTCAATGTCTACTTTTAACAACACGAAGTCTCTGTTCATTAATTTTTATGTTTTATTGTCTTCAATCATTTATTTCTCTGTGAAAACTGAACCTGGTATCAGATTGGTTTAAAACATTGGTATTTAGCAGTTTTGGATATAGAAACCTCGCGCTAGGTATTGATAGATAGTTCGGTGTACTTGACTGAAATGTTTCTTTGTAGTCAGTAATAGGTTAAATAATTAAATGGACGCATCGGTACATGAAGATTTAGCGCACCGTCTTATGTAGAAATTATTATCTGGACAGAAGAACTTAATTATGCAGAGTTTACTGGAAAGACTTGATGCAATACTGAAACATTACAAGAAATAGATAGAAGAAGAAATTTTATAGACCACTATGATGGCACTATCAGACTCAAAAAGGAAGGGTTGATGTTTCTTTTGTAACTTGTTTATACATAATATTATCATACAAAGTTATGTGCGAAATAAGTCAAATTTGACAAGGGATTACATTATCTTTTTTTTTTTGTTATGTTTTATGCCTGTATTTTATTATCATTTCTTTATATATTTACTGCTTTTTTTTTCTTTAACAATATTTACTCGCCTTCCGGTTAGCGAATTGAGAACTAGACAATATTATAAAGAACAAGTTCTCTTCTGGCCAAACATAAAGCCCAAGTGTTTTCTGAACGAATCACGCTAGGTTGTAAAACAAATTTTGATAACATTAATTCACTATTAGTGCGCCAGGCGTGCTTTCTAGCGAGACGTTATTCCAGTGGGGATAGCAGCAAATGTAGGCGCTCTCTTTCCGTCAAGTCGTGTTGTCCCTTTTCTTTATCTAACGTCTAATCGAGAGCAGGAGTTTCCGAGGGTGGATTATGCTTAGTGAATTTATATGAGTGCTCAATTTTATGCGGAACAATCCAGTTACAATTAAGCGAGGCGTGATATTAATTTCTCATCAATTTTTTTTTCTGTGTGTTGGCTTCTGTAGACATGGGTATTGGCTTTTGTAGATACGTGTGTTGACTTCTGTAAGTATGAGTGTTGGCTTATGTGGGTATGAGTGTTGGCTTATGTGGGTATGAGTGTTGGCTTATGTGGGTATGAGTGTTGGCTTATGTGGGTATGTATGTTAATCTATTTGGGTGTTTGTCTACATTCAATGAAACACGTAATTTGGCACGTAAAGGGAGAGAAGTTGGTCATTTTAGGATATCCGGAGTTGTCTGAATTCACACAGATGAACACAAATCAACACACTGTAATTAGTTTTATCATGATCATCCATTGCGACTAGTATGATATTAGGAATAAATGTACGTGTGTAATTAGTTTCCGCCTAGATTGCATGAAAATAAATTAGATCCCGTCAGACAAAGTTAATTGTTTTTTTCCATAAAGTTTGTCCTCCATGTTGCCATCATTGTTTACCCAACTTTAGAAGTGCGTCTGTTTCTGACACATTTCCCCATCATATCCTTGATAGCAAGATAGGTCTCTTTTGAACCTCCGTATCCCACAAGACATGAGGTTAGTCTATGTTGCATACCTTACCTTGAACGTTCACACACTGCCTACATTCAGATCTAGTCATTTACTGGACAATCGGGTAGTGATTTTATAGACTTAGGACAGTGATATAGTCCTTTCATTAGAGTGTCAAGGTTGGTCCCAAGATTTCATCTTAAATTAACTGTTCACAATCACAAAAGAATTGAATGGGCAGAGGTGGCGGTGATGACGTTTGGGCAGGCAGTCTGGTATTCTTCTTCATCCTCTAGCATTCATCTTGCTGCCGAGTAGTAGGCTCTTTTTTTTTCTAGACTTTGCCAAGGAAAAGTGTGAGGCTTCTTTTCAGCCTCTCCACACTTTAGAAAGTGTGTTGATTATACTTTTTTTAAACTAATAGAATCCGCTTGAGGTGGAGAGAGGAAGCCCTTGTTAAAAAAAATGTATCAATACTAAATTATAGAAAAAAAAAACATTGACTTTACAGTAGCCTTCTCTAAAGTTGTCTGAAATAATTCAATTCTAAACTCTCTGATAGCATCTAGGATGTGCACACGCCAATGTCATTTCTACATTGATAGTTAACAGTCATTTAAGTTTTTGTTTTAAGTGAGTTATTAAACAAATAAAAACATTAAAAATATACTTTAAAAAAAACAAAGCTTATATTAAGCGTACTTATAACAATTAGTTTGAATCAGTCATGTAGTTTAATTTGCAATAGATCTAGTGTATCAATAAAAAAAAGCATTTATAACAAGATTACAAATAAGACAGTTTGTGTGGAAACACAAACTCAAAATCGGCCCCCGATGTGGTCGTCCCAGGCAGTCAGTTTTCAATATTTTCAGAAAGAATATCAAAATGAAATTCTATCAAAGGCAAATGACAGACACACAGACACACAGAATGAGTTGATATAAGCTTTGTAAAAATATACTTTAAATTTAGTATCGGCCATTATGTATTGATCTTGTTTCTGTAATGATCCTGTTTGTGTGTTGACCTTGTTTCTGTAATGACCTTTTCTCTGTATTGAAATTGTTTCTGCACTGACCTTATTTATTTGTTGACCTTTTCTTTTCTATTCACTGTATTGACCTTGTTTCTGTATTTACAATGTTTCTGTAATGACCTTATTTCTGTATTTACCATGTTTCTGTAATGACCTTGTTTCTGTATTGACCTTGTTTATGTGTTGACATTATTGCTGACAACTCTATAACTCACACTAATAACTCCAATCATAAAGAAACAAATAACGATTCGAACGCAAGAAGTAATACAAAATAATATTTCTTAATACGACTATCTGTATTCTTTTTCTTTTGCTTGTTTGGTTTAATTTTCGGTTATTTTGTACCGAAAGTGGCTTCCATTCTGTCAATAACTTCATTCAGCAGCACTATGTAGATGAACGGATATTATGACAGAAGCGTGAGTACGAGTCTAATAAGGAAGTAAGGTTGGTCGTCAATAGTGCACCTAAACAAGTTTTAATGTTGTTTTTTTAACCGTCCTCTTTCCCCCCCCCCCCCAACTTTTTTATTCATCTGCTTCCCCTTTCATGGGAAACAATCCCTCTATAGTCTCAATCATCTCTCTTTGTGTTTGTTAAGTTTTCTAAAATTTGTGTCTTTTGGCATTTTTGGACTACAGGCCGATTTTGACGATCGGATAGCTATAAATTGCTTAGACAGATTTACACTTTAACGGTCTGAAAGCTTGCATGTATTGGCCTCCAAAACCTAATCATTTGAGTGGAAGGGGGCGGTCCAATTTCCATGTAGAAACCATAGCTTGTAAACAAAATTAATTCAATATTATGTAATACGAGATATTTGTTGGCGGGTGTGTGAAACTTCATAGTATGCAACATCACACTCTAATCTCAAATTAAATCATTAGTAAATATAAAATGAAAGAAGGTGCTCGATACAAGGTAGGACCGTCGGAGGGGCGGTTGCATCTATCGCGACCCCCCCCCCGCCCCAAATCTGTCACTAAGATAAGTCATATATGCTATTTATTAAATTCTTATTTTGAGTGTTCCCACCCTATATTATCTAATATCAAATGCAATCATTAGCAATAATTAAAAATCATTTTCAAGTCTTGATTTCATATATATACATATATATGACTATTATGCTCCCTAATTAGTCATTAATGAAAATAGACCTGTGAATCACTGAATACAATGGACCTCATTCACCAATCGTAAACAAACAACATTTAGCCACGTGGTTCTATATATGTAATCCTAAAGGCTGTCACGTGATACGTATTTTTCATTGTTTTATCAATATTATGACGTGGCTAAATATGTTTATTTACAATTGGTGAATGAGGTCCATTAGATTGCTAGTTTAGAGAATATGTGTTTTTTTGCGAAAAGTTCTATACAGTATCTAAGTATAGAAATTATTGGACCTCATTCACCAATCGTAAACAAATAACATTTAGCCACGTGATTCTCTATCTCCTCTATACAAATTACGTAAGACACAAAGGCTGTCACCTGACAGTTTTTTTCCATTGTTTTATCAATATTATCACGTGGCTAAATGTTGTTTGTTTACTTATCTTATCTTCTTATTTTATATAATACAGACGTTACTTTAAAAAAGAAGATCATTATGTCCTACGCGTCATGCATTTAGTCATGCATATTAACTTAATGACTTAAATTCTGCCAAGTCACTGGTTTTCCTGGCTACCTCAGGCAACCCATTCCATGCTCTAATAGCACTAGGGAAGAAGGAGTATTTGTACACATTTGTCCTAGCATATGGGATGAGGAATGTGTTAACGATTGGTGAACTAGGTCCATTATTATTTTCATTTTAAAATGGTCTCTTTCTAAATTTAAAACATTGATGACAGGTATAAATTGGATTTTAGAGTTAGATAAAAGAGAAGTAGGCATATTGCAGAGCTCAGATTTCATGGTTTATTATCGAGTTCAATGCAACAAGTCACGATGTAACAAAGTAAGTTTAAAGAAACAGTGATAAATCAATGTACACAAAACATATTGGCAGGTAAACCTGATTCTTTTGGATAAACTTTCCGAATACAAAATTGTTTGACTAATTATAATTTTAAGAAGTTCATCATTGTCTCACCAGACATCTATAGTCTCACTAGACATCTATAGTCTCACCAGACATCTATAGTCTCACTAGACATCTATAGTCTCACCAGACATCTATAGTCTCACTAGACATCTATAGTCTCGACAGACATCTAGAGTCTCACTAGACATGTATAGTCTCACTAGACATCTATAGTCTCACCAGACATCTATAGTCTCACTAGACATCTATAGTCTCACTAGACATCTATAGTCTCACCAGACATCTATAGTCTCACTAGACATCTATAGTCTCACTAGACATCTATAGTCTCACCAGACATCTATAGTCTCACTAGACATCTATAGTCTCGACAGACATCTAGAGTCTCACTAGACATCTATAGTCTCACTAGACATCTATAGTCTCACCAGACATCTATAGTCTCACTAGACATCTATAGTCTCGACAGACATCTAGAGTCTCACTAGACATGTATAGTCTCACTAGACATCTATAGTCTCACCAGACATCTATAGTCTCACTAGACATCTATAGTCTCACTAGACATCTATAGTCTCACCAGACATCTATAGTCTCACTAGACATCTATAGTCTCACTAGACATCTATAGTCTCACCAGACATCTATAGTCTCACTAGACATCTATAGTCTCGACAGACATCTAGAGTCTCACTAGACATCTATAGTCTCGACAGACATCTAGAGTCTCACCAGACATCTATAGTCTCACTAGACATCTATAGTCTCGACAGACATCTATAGTCTCACCAGACATCTATAGTCTCACTAGACATCTATAGTCTCACCAGACATCTATAGTCTCACCAGACATCTATAGTCTCACTAGACATCTATAGTCTCGACAGACATCTATAGTCTCGACAGACATCTAGAGTCTCGACAGACATCTATAGTCTCGACAGACATCTAGAGTCTCGACAGACATCTATAGTCTCGACAGACATCTAGAGTCTCACCAGACATGTATAGTCTCACTAGACATCTATAGTCTCACCAGACATCTAGAGTCTCACTAGACATGTATAGTCTTTTTTTCTAGAAACTAGGTCGATCAACATACACTCATTGATAGTGCTATTTTAAAGAACTTTTAATTAATATAAATATTCTATCGTTTAAAATATCGATGTTTACCCCCTTTTCTTTCTAAAGTTAGTGATATTAGATTGTGACAGGAGAAGGCGTGGCTATGACAGTGCTGTGTGTGAGGAAAGTCTAGCCTATGATGATGTCGCTATGGATGCTGGTGATGCCGAGAGTGAGAGCTTCTGAATTCTGCTGCGTGGGGTAGGGGGTGGTTTGAGAACTTAGGGGAATGACGGGAGAAGGAGTCACCTGTCCTGATGGGGCGCGGGACACACGCCTGCTAAGAACTCTTCCAAGTCTGATATTTTAATCACCCCTCTCGCCACCCAGTCTAGGCCCATGTGTGTGATAGTGAGTAGTTATGCATGTGCGCAATTGATACCAAAGTGAGGCTATAAGGAGCAAGTAACTCGTCTTCAACCACTTGAGAAGATTGAATGTAGAAGGGGAGACAAAAAAGCGAAAGTACTCTGGGGTGAACGAGGATTACAAAGTTTGTGATTCCAAGAAAAGAGAAGATACAAAGGGAGAGAATAACGTCAACAGTTTGAACACTTCAAGAACAGAAACAAGAAAGTTACTTTTATCGAAGAAAAACATCAGAAACGTGTAGGTGTTGGTCAGTAGAGTAGCACCGTTCTAATGGCTAACCAAATCTTAGCAAAGGCTTCAAGCATTATGGCAGTCTTAGCGTGTGTCCTAATTTTCGTAACCTTCGTCCAGTCTCAAGGTAAGTCTCCGAGTATATATATATATCAACTGAACTCTTATAATCACGTTCCATTATTACATGTATCAATCAACGCTGTTCTAATCACCACACAGTATACGTTCTTGTAACTGTTTTAATCACCACATAACATTACCATTATTAGTTCTATCAGCGTGGTCGAGAGGCCAAGTGCGCTTGAACTTGGCTTGGCTGGGGGCTCGAGGTTCGACACCCGACTCGGGCAGGGTTGTGTTTACTGAGCGCCTAAAGGCAGCACGGAAAACCAACTCCTAGATACCCCCTCCCCCCCCCCCCCCCCCCCAACTTCCACAAATGAGATTGGACCAAAAGGGCTCTGAGCATGCTATAAGCATGAAAGTAGCGCTATATAAAAGCTACAACAATAATAATAATAACTTAGGCTGCATTAGTCACCGCATGCTTATATTGAGTTGAAAAACTGTATGTCCTCCAGAATGTTAGCGAATGATATAAAGATATATGAACACTTTTTACATGTTGCGAAAAAAAAAGTAAAATCAAGAGGCTAAGAATGTATCAAAAGGGTTTTAATGAAATCATTTTCAATGTTATTAAGCCTAAGCCTAAGCCTAGATAATGTCTAACTACAAAGCTTATATCAACTCTGTGTAGTAAAAAGTGTGTACACGTTATTTCTCCCACACCCATTCTCGGATCAAGCTGAAATTTTGCACAATTATTGACATGAATCAATGAAGTAACCAATAAGACAATTAATTACTGGTGGTTCATTATTTTAATCAATAGCAACAAAGGAACCTAATACTTCAGTATTCACAAATATGTCTAAATTTATAGGCTTTAGTCCCCTTAAATAATTGTCAACGCTATTTCTCCCTCACGCATTCTCCGATCAAGTTGATACTTTAAACAATTATTTATTGTACCTAACAAAACACGCTTCCATAAACACATACTGAATTAGTCAATTGAACATTAATTATTTTGTTTGATATCGAATAAGGGAAATAACCTGTACATTAATTGTAGATAAAGTTTTAAGGACGGAGTTCTTCCACTTTAGATAATAGATAAGCTTAGGTTGTTTTTTTTAAAGGATTTTTTTTATTTTGCTGGATTTAGCTTTTTAGATTTTTTAAGAACTCAAACAATTACCATCATTTAAATAAACGGAACTTATTTTCACAATTATTACGAAGTGACAATCTTAAACATTTGGGGAGGTATTTGTTTTATAAACAAGTCACCACTTACTATCTACAATGAGCCTCAGAATAGAAATAGCCGCTATTAGTTTTATGTAGTGCATCCGTCCGTCCGTAAGATTGCAAAAACTAGAGAAGATATTGAAAACCCGACACCAATATTTAAGATCTTGCAAAGTTTTGGCATAATAACTTTTTTCTTACTGAAAACGAAATGCTGAATGTTTAAAGTAAATATGCAAACAGTTTTTCATAAAATAATATAATTTTAAAAACTATTCCCTTTCATTAGAACAACAATTATATTATCGGTTATCAACAGGCAATACATCACGCCATGTAGGCCCATTTGTACAGATGGCGTACTGCTGTAGTGTGGAATGCCAAAATCCTATTTAAAGGACTATTTGTATTACTTAAGATGTATCTATAAAGTGTGCTTATTATTATTTTAAAACAGAAAGAATGCATTTATTATGTATGTAGGTCTAATGCATGGTAACACAATATCTAATAAGTATTTGGTATTAAACAATGAAGTGCACATTATACAAACTAATACGCAAACAAAGAGAATTCTTCCGTGAGGCCTTAAATGGGAGATCGGCCCTTTACAATAGGATCAATTAGAATTATTAGACGATCCTTAAATAAAATAAGGGATTCCTGCCTTACACTGAACTATATAACATTCAGTTCATTGGGCAAATATGGATATTAACAATGTAATAACACAATCTATCTCCGTGCCCTGTAGTATCAAGTCATTTGGCCTAACAATACAATATTATCAGCTAATTTTTTAATACGCAACGGTGTCATGATGCCAGCACTACGAACTACTGCCTTTACTTTTCCCCAACTCATATTAGAGCTGGGCGGACTCAGAGGCGCCCGAAGATCCCGAAATTAAAAATCCCAGTCTTAACCGCGGTTCGGATGCCAAGCGCCTTACCGCTCAGCCACCGCGCATCCTAGGTAACGCCAACAAGATAATCCGTTATGAGTGTTCTTACAGTCAATCCAGTAACTACTTTTGACAAGTTATAGTTTCAAGTTTATTCTAATAACTTGCTAGGTCTTATTACAAGTAATAAACAACAATCTTGGCTCCTGTGGGCACCTGTGGGCTCCTGTGGGCTCCTGTGGGCTCCTGTGGGCTCCTATGGTAGCTACGTAATGGACCTCATTCACCAATCGTAAACAAGTAACATTTAGCCACTGATAATATTGATAAAACAACGAAAAAACGTATCACGTGATAGCCTTTATAGATTGCGTAATTTGTATAGAAGAGATAGAGAATCACGTGGCTAAATGGTGTTTGTTTACGATTGGTGAATGAGGTCCATTGTATACCACCTTGATTTGTAAGTTCACAATTTTTAGCAATGTGTTGTTTGTAATAGTTTGTATTCTCTCTCTCTCTCCCTCTCTCTGTATATATATATATATATATATATATATATATATATATATATATATATATATATATATATATATATACATATATATATATATATATATATATATATATTTATATATATATATATATTAATAATAATAATAATTTACCAGTGATCTGAATCCTAGAAACAAGATTGTCTATAAGAATTGATACCAATTATTATTACGTGAAAATAATTTCTAGTTCTGAAACTGAATTATTGAGACGAGTTGGATAATGGCGTGCTCCTTAATGGAGTGATAATTTAATACGTTATTTTTTTTTTTGTATCTTTAAATGGAAAAGGAAAGAAAAGGATTGATTAGTGTGGATGCTATGTAGCGAATTTGCAATTTGTTTTTTTTTGCAAACATTAATTGTAATAATATGATTAACATTATATGTGTGATTTAGGTGAGGTTCAAATTGGTGATTACACTCTAATGAGCAGTAATTCTACTTAGAGTTAAACTCATGTTCTCCATGAAAGGAACTATGTCATTTATTTCACGAACATCAAGAAACAACTCACATCCGCTGTAGCTTTGATTTTTTTTTTACATTCATTTTTACAAATCTTACTTGTAGTCTATTCATAGAAACAAGATGGGTAGAGGTTCTCGTATTTTGAAAACGGTTCTAACGTTTTTTCCGCGAAATTTGACAGTGAATGTATATAAGGAAACTATTTATGGTTTGACCGTCTTTTTGTCAATGACATCTTTCCAAATGATCTCAAAGAAAGAATAAAAACATGCAGACATTACGTCACACGGCTTCGGCTGGAAGTTCTTCGCTACGCTCAAATTTTTCTTGGTATTTAAAACGGAGTTGAAGAAGCAGATGTACACGAACATTAAAAAAAACTCAAAGAATCAAGCCAGTCTGGATCAGAGAATGGGAAGATAGGTCGTTGCTCTTTCAGCCGCCATCTGTTTGGTTGACAGGCTTTCCCAGCGACAGCAGGTTTGGATGATGACGCAATAAACCTCTTTATTTCCCTATATAATCTAGATCTATGTATAAATACTCTCTAACCTTGCCCGTGCACATGTCCTAGTAAAACGTTTTGCTTTACTGTCAATAGAAGAACAGTGGAAAGACTAATTGCAATAACGAATCATTATTAAAAGAAATTAAGGCGCAGTGGCCTTGCGGTAAAGCGCTTGGCTTCTGAACCGGGGGTCCCGGATTCGAATCCTGGTAACGACTGGGATTTTTTATTTCGGGATCTTTGGGCGCCTCTGAGTCCACCCAGCTCTAATAGGTATCTGACATTAGTTAGGAAAAAGTAAAGGCAGTTGGTCGTTGCGCTGGCCACATGACACCCTCGTAAACCGTAGGCCACAGAATCAGATGACCTTTACATCGTCTGCCCTATAGACCACTAGGTCTGAAAGGGGAATTTTTTTTTTATAAAAAGAAATAAACGGAATAAGAACCATAATGAAGAAATTATATTAAAAACAACAACAAACAAACAAACAAACAAACAACAAACACATCTTTTTTGTGTCCATACAGTACTTGTTTATCTTGTTTCTATTGCCGTACAATGCAGATCCTCATTTAGTACCTATTGAAGGGTACATTTTATTTTATTTGAAATAAGCAAATAAAACTTAAAAAAAGGATCCGACTAAAATCATGATGACTTAATTAATTTCCGGTCACTTAATCCTCTGGTCACTTCATCCTCTGGTCATTTAGTCCCCAATTTAAAAAAAAATGTATAATTCATTAGATAATTATGTCAGATAAAACTTTGAGATTTGTATTTAATCTAAGGGGATGTGTCCGGTTACTTTTTATTGCTTGACTTGGCTCATTATGGGTTTACTTAATTACAATTACAATTAAGAAGAATTAATGCTAAAAGTACTTTAACTTCAACTTCAGATCCATGAATAACAAATAATACTTAAATATCCAATAGAGCACAAACAATACACAATAAATATTAATATTAATGAACAACCACCAGTCCAGGAAGCAACCTTCCAACCTTCCTGGACCGGGGACAAGACCTCACTGCCTAAGACACTCTCTCGCACATTCAACAAAGACTAACTCATTCAGTTCCTAACATGTGCAAGACTATTCACATCCATAACCTGGGAGTACATAAATAAGGTGATATAACCATCATACCAAAATATCAAAGTAATATATTCACTCTCGCCATCTATCTATATATATAATTGTCTTCTTCGCTCAAGAGTTTGGACGAGAAGAAGAAGTAAAGGAAAGATCACTCTTTTATTTCTGTGGATAGTTATCTCACGAACTTAACGAGCCTTGCGTGTAGCGAAGTCATACAGTATATTATAAAAGTTCTATTTCCTACATAGATCACGCTCAATAGCAAGAATTAACAAATCTTTCAATCTATCTACGAGAATTGTTGAACTAAAGTAATTCTTCATTAGTTTGAGGCGCGAGAAGCTTCTTTCACCAGATTCCAATATTACGGGATAATGCCGTTTTTTTTTATCGCGCGTAGGATTGGCATTTGCCTTATCTAATGACACCCCAAAATGACAATTTTGTCTATATATATTCAGGAGATTCGTATGAGTTTTTTAAAGATTTTAATAATTTCCGGATATTTCCAGGACTTTTTCGTATATTTGGCAATTTCAGGAGATTTTCAGGAGCTCCTGGTAAATTGACAATAGGTCGCGGGAAATCTGTTATAAGTTATACAATGGTTTAATTTAATAATCTATACACCTAGAATTAGCGCGGATCCTATGAAAGTGCGGGGCCCACTGCGGTCACATCAGTGCGGAGCCAACTGCGGTCACCTAAGACCGGCCATGCAAAATAGCGGCGTATGCTACGCCACCGGTCGACTAGTACTTCATAATTCATTAGGTAATTGTGTCAGTTAAAGCTTTTGGAGTGCGTTTCTTTAGAGTCAATATTTCTGGATGATTTAATGTTTCTGATTGTGCTAAAATACATTGCTTATCTTATCATTGCTTATCTTTCCTTTTTATATCTATAATGGCACAAACAGAATCACTTTGCCGGAAAATAAAATACAACTACAGAAATATACTGAAGACATTTTTAGACTTCGTTTCTTTCTATTAATGAACACCTTCAAAACATAAATTCAATAATGCATAATACAGTATTACTTGACATCAGAGACATAAATAAATATAGACTGGCCGATAAAAGAGTTTTATGAAACGAAAATTTGTGACTTGCAATTTTGTGTACTTTATCATACAGCAGTGTAGTTTTGTTTAATCTCTAAACTGAAGATCATGCAACTTTTCAGATTTCGGAAATCCGACAACAATAGATATACATGTTTTCAAGTTACATGAAGTTATTTCCTTTTTCCAGTCTATATTTATATGTCTATGTTTGACAGATATTCTTAGACTATCGATGATGTAACAAATTCCCACTATAATAGCACTTAACTATATAGATGCAACTAAACGACTGAGCTTTTCTATCTTCTTGACTTCAACTTGACTTTCATTAATAATAAACTTCAACTATAAAGAACTCATAACTTATGAACTCACAACAACTTACACACTTTAGAATCTCAAGGACCCGCTACAACTCAAGGGCCACGAATAATCAACTTTACCCCATTTTTTAACCTTTTTAAATATTCTTTTCTAGAATCATAGATAATGATAATTTTTTCCCAAATATTTATCGTATTTTTCACCTACTATCACCTGACCCATACAACTTTTTCCTGACCTCTTTCTCTGGTTGGCCAACCATAATTAACTCTGCGACTTCTTTAACCTGACCCCCGTTTCTAGAAAGAATTTGAATGAGGTCACAGTATCGATTCTTGACAATCACTACCACTAACAAGATTTCTCCATGTAAGTCTAGTCAATAAATATTTATGCTTTGGCAAAAGTTTACTGGAAACAATTTATAACTTTCTCCAAGCAAAGTTTATATAAATTTAATGTGTAACTTTCTCCATGCCAAAGTTGTTTATAAACTTTCTCTATGCAAAAATCTACTTTGTCCCTGTCAGTAAGGTTATTTGTTTCTTTCATTATTATAAATACTATTGAGTAATAAAAACAAATTTTTGCGTGTTAGCCATTTTATCTTCTGCTAGTTACAGAACGAGGCCAAAATGTCGAGAGAATCCATTGATTAGCCCAAGAATAAACGGCCATTTGCAGCCTCTTCAAAATAGACAATTTTGTGTTTAGAGTATTTCATTTGTTATGTACTGTAAACGTCCAATTAGCGAGAGCTCATTAAACTTAAATCTAATTACCATTCATTTTGTCAAGGGACCAGTATTACATACTACGTATGTAAGAGAGAGAGACAGAGAGAAACAGAGAGGGAGAGAAAGAGAGAAAGAAAGAGAGAAAGTCTATATCTTGGTTGATGTGATAGAAATTTAAGCCTCTAGCTACCAGCTGCATTGTCTAATTATTTGTTGTTTAAGTCTTGCCTCAAAACAAGAGGCTGACCTAATGACCAAATCTAACTTGGCTAAAGAAACAAACCTATATATAGAGTTAATAAATAATCTTTCGTTCCGCAATCTTAGCCGATCACATTTTCTTTATAGTTGTCTATGAGCATAAATAACTATACCAGTTAACATCCTTAGTTTTTAGAATTCAACAAGCTTCGCAAGGGACATTGACTGACATTTTTATTTTGGCTTAAAAAAGAAATTATCTTTATTGGCTTGTTATAATTTTGTCTAAAATATGTTTAAAATATTTTCTGTACAATATTTAGGTTAAGTTACACACACACACACAAATACACAGCCAAATTAATCACATTATTTTTTGGGACTGCCATATAGGATGGGAATCAGACAGACGACAATGTTAAAATGTTGACATGTACTCTCAGTGGGAAATCTTGTAAGTCTGAAAATGCAAAGTCTGTATATTTTTAAATTTGGAAATATTCTATTACAGGTTAATTGGAACAGCGGCTTATTCGAACCGAGTCCTAAAAAAACAGAAACAAATGCAAAAGGTTCTTCGCTTGTTTTGACCGATTTTATGTTGAATCTTACCAAGTAATAAGTAATAAGACAAATCAAAACGTACAACGCATATATCGTGCTAATATAAATTTTAATCAATCTAATACGAACTTAAATGCTACGATTTAAATTGCGACAACCAGGCTGCGATTGTTGTTGGAATGACAGAGATACACACATCGGCTGACAAGGAAAGTGATGATGATGTGGTAGATGAATTGGTGCAAGAGGCGACGCCATATTGAGTAAATATTGCATAGAGTAAGGAAATGTAAGGAACTCTTCTTCCCAATCATGTTCAGGTGGTCAAAGTAACCAGATGAGGTCAACGAAATAGTCAATGTGCAGGAGACGTCATGGATACGGTTGAAGGTTGAAGCGATGCAGACGAAAGCTGCAAATCAACTTGGATCGGACAGATTCAGTCTTATGGTCATCTTCAATTAGCTAAATAAAAAAAAAGTTTGTTACTTGCTCAAAAAGGGTCCGTTTCAGGATTTTGAAACAAAGTAACTCACAAGATGAAAGTTTAGAGAAGTGGCCTTTCTCTGTGATTTGTCTATTTAAACATTTCTCTGTGATTTGTCTATTTAAACATTTCTATGTCATTTGTCTATTTAAACATTTCTATGTCATTTGTCTATTTAAACATTTCTATGTCATTTGTCTATTTAAACATTTCTCTGTGATTTGTCTATTTAAACATTTCTATGTCATTTGTCTATTTAAACGTTTCTATGTGATTTGTCTATTTAAACATTTCTATGTCATTTGTCTATTTAAACGTTTCTATGTGATTTGTCTATTTAAACGTTTCTATGTCATTTGTCTATTTAAACATTTCTATGTCATTTGTCTATTTAAACGTTTCTGTGATTTGTCTATTTTATTCGAGGAAGATACGAAATGGTGAAAGATCAGATTGTCGTTAGCTCTTTTTTTTTATCAAGTCCACAAGCGAAGGAAATAGCGATTGTAAAAACCTGTCAAGTGTTCTTCAAGATTATAACACGTCTATTAAGAACATTTGTATTATAAACCTTTGGATCGATCTGCCAAATCAGTTCAATGCAGGCAAGACTCGAAGCAGGACGTTTTGGTGACGCCGTTTTGGGATCTAAATACTGTAGACATGTACAACACAAAACCTTGAGCAAAAATAGCCTCATCACTGTCTTGCGGAATACATAAGACGGCCCCGATCGGTCAGTCAGGGCTCTTGGGAATATATATATATAATTTTGGTAAACCTTTATTTTGGATGGAACTTGTTTCGATATAAGGTACTCTTCTTGCCTTGCGACTTTTAACGCGTCTGTTATTTCGCGTGGTGACAAAATCCCCAATTCGCGCTTTAATAGAAACAAGGTAAAACAAAAAAGTTGCTTGAGTCTTAATTCGAACTCGAGTCTCCATGATGGAGGGCCACTGAGCTATCCAAGAGCTTATAAAAATAGAAGGTTTTATTAGTCTATTGTTGGTTTAAAATGTTTAACGAACAACCTAAATCTACATTAATGTAATTATTGTTACGGATCGCCCGTCGCCGACTTGAACATACAAAACCAAAATCAATGAATTGGATTAATGTCTTGTTATCGACAATGAAGAATTGTGCAAAGTTTCAACTTGATCCGAGTCTAGGAAGTGAGAGAGAAATAAAGTGTAAAAGAGTTTGACCAGACAGACGGAGTGACTTGATAAAAGCTCAATAAAAATTATAGATTCGCTGGGAAATCATTTTTTTTACAAAGCTTATCTCAACTCACTCTGTCTGGTAAAAGGTTTGTACATGTTCTTTCTTCCACACCTAATATTGGATCAAGCTGAAAGTTTGCACAACTATTTTTTACCTCACAAAAAACAAGAATCAATTTAAAAAAAACTTAGTAGTAATTTGCTATTGGTAATTAATTATTTTGTTTGGTATCTCGAACAAGGGAAAGAAGATGTACTTGACTGAAGTAAAAGTATAAGCTGAATTAGTCCCCTTTCCAGGTCGTCGTCTGAGGTTTATTGAACACAAACATGAAATAGAAACAATAGATAACTAAACAATCTTCCAGGTTCATAAGTTCTCGTCAGCAGAGTGGCTTGCGTGTCGGCTTGAGAAGCCTGAGTTGTTCAACGTTTTTATAAATACATTTAAAAAAACGATCACCCAGATACCCCGCTCTTTCCCCGCCATATCTTTTGAACTGGTCCATACAATAGATATGATCATTAAAAAGCATGAAATAGCGCTAAACAAAATCCATTGCTACAAATATTTCTAATCACACACATTTATTATTATTAGTCTAGAGTCTAGATGTGATACAAATTTAACTCTTTATCTCCTAATTGACGATACCAACGTCGATTCGACTCCATTAAATTAAATTAATTTTTAGTTTTATGAATTTTAATTTTCCTCTTTAATTCTATACAAAAATAAAACATTTTCTGATAACAAACAAAAACGTTATTGAAGTTTAATCAAAACAGGATAGCGAAATACAAATGAGCAAAATGAAACATTGGAACATGGAAAATAATTTTGGAGAGAAAGAGTTAATTACCTGACTGATCCAAACTAGTTAATACACTAAATATACACTTTTAAAAAAAAAGTATTTGTATTTTGTTTGTTTTATGTCTGTTGATAAATGTGTTTTCCAAAAACAGAAGATTCTGAAAAATAAGTATACATTTGGTATGTATTTTCATTTAAACTTATTTTAACTATTTAGAAGGCTATTCGTGTATATATGTAACTCTGTTGTCCCATCAATATCTACCATGAGTACGGTTGGACGCCTGCATCTCCTAAAAACTGCAGAAACACGCAATTTATTGTATTACTTTGCTTTTTTTTTAGTTTCCTAATGTTTTTTAAACCTTACCCTTACTGTACCGAGACAAAGGTAACAGAGGATTTCTTTGATTGAAATTCTGTTAAAAAAATAAAACACACACAAAAAACACTTAAATTTGGAATGAAATTGAAATACTGACGCTGAAGACTGATTGGGACAATCACGTGATCACGCCAGGCTTCAAAGGTAAACACAGCAGGGATATTGTTTATTTTCTCTCGGTCTATTGTGATCCACGCTTCCACGCTTATACACCCAGTTGGTAACATCTGTATGACTCTACAGTTGGCAACAAGACCGTAAATCATCCTTGTGAGAAGAAACTCAACTCTAGGCTCAGATTTCCAATTAAAACATGGACTAGGGCCCCGGGTATTTGGGAAGATAATTTGTCAACCTCTTAACTACCATGACCATCACCAGCCTCAGTCAAACAGGATAGAGAGAGTTAAAACAGAAACTTTAAAAATCAATGACTCTTAACAAATATGATGCTTCATCTACAGGTAACTCGCTATACACATATGTACTTTTTTTGTGAGATATATACTGCTACAGGCGAGAGGAGAACCATGATAAACGCACTTTTTATGATTTGCAACAAGATCTGGCAGTCAGGAGAATGGCCCAAACCCTTGACTCAATCACCCATCATCACTCTTCCAAAGAAATGCAATTAATAACTCTGTAGAAACTATCGCACCAACAGCCTTATAAGCCATCATAGCAAAGTACTGTTAAAAATTATCATAAATCGACTAAAACCGATAGCAGACAAAATCATATCAGAAGAACAAGAGAGTTTTAGACAATAAGCAATAATATTGGGGACTAATTTAAAACTACAGTTGTAGTAAGACAAGGCTGCCTACTTTCACCAACGTTTTTCAATATATCTTCAATGAAAGGATAATGGAAGATGCTTTCGAGGGCTATGAAGGTACTGTAAGCATTGGAGGAAGAAGAATTACTAACTTGCGCTTCGCAGATGACATTGGCCTAGCAGGGACATAAGAACTAGCTGACTTGGTGATGCGCATAGACAAGACTTGGTATGTAAATAAATGCCGAAAAAAAAATGATGACCAACAGCCAACAGGGCTTTAAAAGGGGCATTAGTATTGGTGGTGAAAAGCTGACTAGTGTTTGCAGCTTCAAATACCTCGGAGCTATTGTCTCAGATGAAAGAACGAAACCTAAACCACTGGCCCGAATAGCGCAGTCCACAGCAGCCCTTTCAAAACTTAAATAATATGAAAAGACAAAGGCTAATCCCTCGGCACCAAAATCAGACTGATGCGCTCCCATTGCCACAATTTTATATGCTTGTGATTCTTGGACTCTGACTGCAGCGCTAGAGCGGAGGATCCTAGCAATGGAATTGAGATGCTACATAAGGATCCTAGGTATCACATTTAAAGACCGCATCACAAACCAAGAGATTAGAGACAGGGTTATTGCAGCGATTGGACCCCCATGATAACCTGCTAACTATCGTAAAAAACGCAAGCTAAAAATTCATGGCCATATTATAAGGTCTTCGGGGCTCGCAAAGACATTCCTTCAGGGAAAAGAAGAGGCAGACAGATAAAGCGATGGGAGGACTACATTGCTGATTAGGTGTAGATTTCTTCAGCCAGTGTGCTGTAGCCAAGAATACTAACTTATTCATTTCAAGTTATGCTGTACACTCTTCCGTTGGTCCGCTTGTAAAAACGTATGGCTGAAAATGCGAAGAAAGACGTGGGAACTTTCACATTACACCGCAAAGGTAAAATGGCTGTACGGAGATTGAAAAAAAACGTGTATTGTCCTTAAACTCGACGGTCGCCTTACCGACTTTTGGACTCAGCAGCCTAAGTGACTAAAAGCATGCTTTCAGACTAGACGTTTGTTAAGTCAGTCGTACGACTAGGATAGAGGAACCAATCTCAAACCATTACTTTGAAATGTAATGTGGAACAGCAAGTCACTGCAAACTAAAATCTAGTCCAATGAGAAAGCTACAACCAAACAAGTTGAAAATTATTACGCTGATTTTTTTACCGTACGCTCCAAACACGTTGGTGTGCAATCGGACTTAGCAACTGTAACTATGGGTGTATAGTCCTACTTATATTAGACAGGCAGGTCCGTATCCTTATATTACTTATATTTTTTTAAATTGTGTAATGCACACAGTGAAGAGAGCAGTGGTGGTGTGTAGTCATGACCAGCTATTTAGAAATTGAAATCAAAATAATTCGACTAAGCCTGTACAAAACAAACAATCCAATATATTCTGCAGGCTCAGGACGACCAAAAGGGTATTTATTATTTTGAAGGAAAGTTGAATTGAGAAGGTTTGGGCATATAAATCAAAAATCAATTCCAGAATAAGAGCATGAAACTGAACTACACATTTTATCTCGTCTACTACAGACACATTAGTCAGTCAAGGATGTGGAGAGAAGGGGATGTACTGTTCCACAATGACTTAAACTATCTTGTGCTTGGAGTAGTTATGTACAGTGGCGTAGCTACCGTGGCGCAAATGGGTTCAATAAACCTGTGTCCAAGTCTATTAGGCGTCTACAAGAAGACTTTAAAAAAAAAGTTGTTAAGTGTAGTAAATAATTGTATCGCATTCTTCAGCTGTAAATGTATGCAATAAGAAAATGTATAATAAAATATTTCTTAATTATTATTGAAAACATTGGATGTCGCATGACACATTTAGGCCTACTAATAAGAATTTGTAAATAATAGAAAAATGACACCATTAGTTCTACCAAAGAGTAGGCAAATGCTTTTTTTACAAAGTTTAATCACCTCACTCTGTTTGTCTGTTTGGTAAAAAGTTTTACACGTTATTTCTCCCACACCCAATCTCGGCTTAAAGTTGAAATATTGCACTATTATTTCTTTTACCTGACAAAACAATAATCAATAAAAAAAAACAACTAATTAGTTAATTAACTATTGTAATTAATTCTTTTGTTTGGTATCAAACAAGGGAAAGACATTGTACTTCACTAATGTGGTGGTATAAGCTGAATTAGTCCCTTTTATGTCATCGCTTTAAAGTTTGAAACCAATTTTAGATAACTATTTTCGTAAACACTTCACTAGCACAGTGGTTAGTATGTCGGCTTGAGAAGGCTTGAGCCTTGAGTTCGAATTCGGGTCGTTCCCAATTGTTTTTTCTTTCTCCACCCACCCCTTTCCCAACTGGTGATAGAGTCGTAGTGCATTGAGTAAGCTAGAAGCATGAAGTAGCTCTAAACCAGTGGTTCCTAAACTTTTTCGTCTCATAGACCCCTTGCCATGTTTTCTGGTTTTCGGTAGACCCCCTGCTTAACTTGCAAACTTTTGCAAATTCATCAACATTTTTTTAAAACTAATTCCTGTTATGAGTTGAAGAGTGAACAAGTCATTTAAAGCTACATACTACATATACGTTTTCGCAAAGATCAGTTTCTCGTCCATATCTTGATCTTTCACTTGTGGCTCAAATATTGAGTCCAGGAGAAAGGGGCGAAGGCGAGTAACTGTTGTCTAAACCTGTAAGCTTCTAACAGGAATGGCTCATTAGCCTTGGCTTGCAGAAGGAAATCTGAATTCAAAACAATAGTACTCTTCAACTATACCCAGACATGGGAAAGGTTTTGTGGGTAAACCCTGAGGAAACATAAAAAGCACACAGCGCTACACCCTGTTAGAACCTGTGACGCCGTTGATCCCAAACTGTATATTTCTCGTTTGCAAAGAACTACACACAAGTTTTTAATTTTATAATTCATGCCACCTATGCGCCCTTGAACTGTATTGTTGATTAAAGAAATTCTTTTATTAATATCAGACGTATGTTTGTGTAAAACAGTGTTTAAAACTACAATGGCTGGTAAAATCAATGTTCTATCTTTTTTTTTTCCGTATTTTGCTATAAGTAAAGAGATAATGATGAGGAAAGAGTTATTGTAAGACCCTCACAAACCACCAACTTCTCTATTTGATGTCGAAGAAAGATTTTGTGGGTCTGTTCTGAACTTTATCTTTGAGTGTATTCCCCCACGTGAATTAATCTCTCTAAAAAAAAAAAGAAACGTGTTCTTTTAAACACTCAGAATGTGCGAAGTGGTCCGTTAAAGAAAAAGTTTGGGAAACATTGATTTAGTGTTTTCCCACATTTTTCGAGATACGCCAGGTTTTAGTTAAATGATGAGCGTGTGACCTGCTCTGATCTGTAGAATGATGTCCGACGTCATAAGCCCATCATTGTGTGACACTGTGCCAGTATTCTTTTGTATCCCATGTCAATGCCATGTCCGTGCGGCCAGGTGTCCGCCCACTAATGACATCATTAGCGTTCCTATTAAGGTCATAAGGGTATATTTGTTTGAACCCATGGAACTGACTTATTCTTTTCTTTTCTTTTCTTTTTTGGTCTTCGTCTGAATGTTGTAATATTTTACGCATTAATTGTAAAGTTAAAATCTTTTTGTGCATATTTTATAATTCCACTTATCAGCTTGCAAATTCATGGGTGGACCTGACCTAAGTAGACATGGATCTCGAAAACGGTTCTGAAGATTTTTCAAGTAGGCTAGTGTAACAGTTTATATATATATATATATATAAATATATATATATATATATATATCTTTGGGAAAAAAATTACTAGCTAATTGGCCACAGAACAGAAACTCTGTTTTAACCATTATAATATTTCAAAATATAATCATCTTTAAATTAGCCTTGGTTTATTTTAAATACATATCCACTATAAGCCCCGCAAGGCATTCAGCGAAGAGTTGTATCAATAAAAAGTCTTACCGGAATATTTGCACACCGTGTTAAGAAAAAAGTATTAGCTGGACTTCTTAAATTATTTTTTAACAATCTGTATATATAATTCTCTACGTCACCCAACCATACGGAACACCACGTACGCACCCTCGATGAAAAGGTCATGGAAAGATAAATCTTTTATTTCTGCAAGTCGGAATAATGGAGTTACCCCACGTAACTTTCGCGGCGACAGAGAGCGCGGCTCAAAAAAAGGAAAGGGGGGGGGGGAGAACAAGTGATCTTCTCTGTGGGACACCACGCACGCCGACTCTCTAATCTTCTCCCGCCCCCTCCCGCCCGCACCTGCGCCTTCCTCGCTCTCCAGGCATGCGCACACAGTCGTTTGCCTAAGCCCACCCCATTTGGACAACGGTGTCTTTCAGGAAGTGTTCACCCGTCACTAAATAGCGTTGTATGCTACGCCGCTGGTCGGCTCCTTTACATATAATACTTACACAATTCTTAAATTCACGTTATCAAAACTATTTCTCTATCTGATCCATCGATACTAAGTCTGTTGTCTTTATCACCAAACTAGAATATACATCAGTATAGACTCTAAACTCTGACGAAATTTATACATGAGCTTAAATTAATTCTTCTCTCGGATTGGAGGAAGGGGGGATAGGGATGGGGTTATTTTTCTTTTCTCTTTCTTATAGTATGTTTATCTAGCTATGCATAGTCATATTTAAATGCAGTTTTTAAACCCTTTTTTTATGTAACTTTTTCGTACTCTCCATGTTTCTAACACATTAACATACAAGTATAAACATGAACACGCTGTTTAAATTCATACCAGCAGGATCTCTCGAGTCGAGAAGTAAACGAAAATGAGATTATTGTTTTTAAAATGTATTTTTAAATTCCAAAATGGATTCAGAGCAGCTTGTTGTTTATAACTTTAGTTTTCATACTAACTGTTCATCCCAGCAATTTGATATTTATTAATATTTAGATAAATTCTTTAATGTACCTAAAAGTTACAAGAATTCTTATGATAAATTTTCCATTCTAAATTATATCAAGGAGGGATATAATAAGACCGCATGCTCAAACTATGTGATAAAAAAGAAATAATTTGTGGTACGAATGAAAGAGATTAGAAATGGAGATTCTACAGTTCTGAAACATAAACTTGAACTATACACAGATAATTCATATTTTCTATTTTCTGTACACCGGATACACCAAATAGTCTATTTAGAGTTATCCACCATTAATGAAACTCGTCCTTAAAGAAAGTACTATTAGTCTTAGTTCATATAGTTCATATCGAAGCCGAAGAAAGATACTTTACCTTATAAAAGACCTAGTATTTGCTCATAGCCTGAATTTAGAGACGCCCTCGTGCAAACATCAATACTCCCTTAGCCAGAGTAAAATTACAGTTAATGTGGCTGGAGAGACAGCCTGAAACTGGAAAATGAAGTTAGTTCTCCCCCTCCCCCCTACAATATTCGCCACGTTTTATTCGCCACTTAAAACTATTACTGTCATCTTGTATTGAGCCATTTCATGATTGCAATTTGTTTTCGCTTCCTGTTTAAAGCAGAAACTCTCTACGTGGTCCTGCTGTATATGGTCGTGATAGGGAGAATACGGTAAGGGAGGAGGAAGGGAGGAAGGAGAGAGGAGAAGAATGAATTTACCAGCATTTGAACTTCGTTGACGTGTCTGAGTGGGATAAGGTACTTGAAATGTGGTCGAGTGGCTAAACGCTTTGCTGTCAATCCGAAGGTTGCGGATTCAAAACCAGCTCTAATAAGAGCTGGCATTCAATATGCCTGATAACGTTAAGAACATCAAGCCTCAGTTAAAGAAAGTTTTTAGGGGCTTATTTTGCTACATAGCACATTCGTTAAGAGGTAGCCATAGAAACAGGTTAACGTCCTCTCTCCTTGCTCTAAAATTAAGAAAATAGGATTTCTTTTTTTTTTTTTGGGGGGGGGGGGGGGGGGGAGGGGGGAGCAAAATTTGGAAAACTGAGGAATAAGTATGGACTTGCTTTAAATTGAAACATTCTAAACAGATTTTTACTTGTCCGAAAGGTGACTTGAAAATAAAGAAAAGAAATGCTGTTCCCACATTAAAACAAAGCGTGGACGATTCAGTCGTAACAAAAATTGCCCAATTAAATATAGTGTCAACTTAACCCACTTCTGTCTCTTCAGAGCGAGCGTGAGGCGTACATTAGAGAAGAGGTTGTTGTATACAAGAATCAAACTCAAGTCACCTAGTTTGAACAGAATACAAGAATCAAACTCAAGTCACGTAGTTTGAACAGAATACAAGAATCAAACTCAAGTCACCTAGTTTGAACAGAATACAAGAAAATTGCTTTAATTTAATTGTCAACATTTTCTTTGTTAACAGTCACTTTCTGTTTCAGATTTTGGAACATAATGTCCAGAAAAAAAAGTTTCACTACAAATATATATAAATTTGACCTATTTAATACAAAGAACAATTTCGTTCTGTCTCGTCTGTCATCTGTTCTTGAAGTCTTAGGGGAGCTGGGAAGTTCAGGTGACCCAAATACAGAGTCCCTCTACTCCTTCCGGCCAGTAACTGTATAATAATAATAATAATAATAATATACCCCCTTGTTATATCAACCGAGGGGATAATGACATCGGACCTCACAGATACCATCAAGGCCCTTAACATTCCCAGGAAGTTTCTCGTCGCCTGTCAGAGGGTGGTGCTACTGCAGACCTGAGTCATCACCAGGGACTTCAATGCATTTTGTTTTTCTTTCATTTCGACTCTGGCAGTTCTAGAGTATGAATACTCGTTCGTTTGTAATATAATAATAATAATAAGAAGAAGAAGAATTATAATAGTCTTTATTGTCCGTGAGGAAATTAGTTTAACAATTGTGCATTACAAAAAACAGTACATAATTAGAGCAAACATTTTGTACTATAGCACGCAAAATAGACATTCATACCCCAGTCTCTCCTGAACATTACATGCAATATTTACAAGGTAAGTTACAGTTTGTTCAACGATTTAATTGCCAAAGGAACTAAACAGTTTTTGTGTCTATTTACTTTTGTGATCGGTGTCTTCTAGCTTCATTGTGAGGGTAAAATATTAAAGTCATGAAGAAGAGGCTCATTTTTTCATGCTTAAAATGTGTATAGCTTTCTTGGCAATGCTTGTCAATGATTTCAATGATTTTACAAGCAGCTGTAAATTTCACGTTATTTAAATGTACATGCTCATGAAAAATACTTCATTTGTCCTTAAGCTTATCTTAGTATCGTCTGATTAGTCTACATTTGATTTGAAATAATGAGGTAGTTCCGGATCTCTTCCCAGTCACGTGGGTGTGTTCTTTACATTGATTTCATTGTAATTTAAACATGAAAATAGTCTAGATCTATTCATCTTTAAGTAATAAAAAGTATGTTACCATAATTCACTAATTTTTATGATTATTTAGTAGGACTACTAGATCTTGGCTAGCACTAAATCTAGATCTACATCTTATCATAGGAAGATATTGCCATTATTGCCATGTATAAGACCACAGTCACGTGACTTTTTATAAAGTAGGTCAGAGATTCGGAACTACCTCATTCAACATAAATCTAAGGTAGTGCACGTCCACAGACACATCGTTAGGAATAACATTCTAGTGAAGACTTTCGCGAGTAAACCAGAACGCTAAACTGAACTTCCATATTGCCAAACAAATACAAGTTACAAATACAAGTTACAAATACAAGTTACAAATACAAGTTACAAATACAAGTTACAAATACAAGTTACAAATACAAGTTACAAATACAAGTTACAAATACAAGTTACAAATACAAGTTACAAATACAAGTTACAAATACAAGTTACAAATACAAGTTACAAATACAAGTTACAAATACAAGTTACAAAAAGAAGAGCTTCAAAGATGTAATTCTGTGCTACTAAAGTGTACATTAGATCAATGATATAATTGTGTTTGTTTTTATATAGTGTATCAACAGGGGCGGACTGGGTATCGAAATCGGCCCGGGCATTACCATATAAACCGGCCCACAAATGGCATGTCATATATTTTCGGGGGGGGGGGGGATTTTTACCCCACTCCGCAATTTATATATATTGTTACAAATGAACAGTGATAGGTAGAGGTCAACGTATGACCCCGGCGAGATGACACAGCAGCTAGTGTTCCCTGGAATCTACATGTACAAACAAAGACAGGATGTGACGTGTCCACACGTGTTGTTCCAGGGGACGAACAGATCTAAGTAGGGGGACAGTTACTAATGAACAGTGACAGATAAAGGTCACTACGTGTGACCCCGACTTGATGACACTGCAGCGAGTGTTTTCTGGAATCTACATGTATAAATAAAGACAGGATGTGACGTTTCCTGACATGTTATTCCAGAGTGTTTGTGCAACTTTGGACAAGCGATTAGGGACTCTTTATAAGCCAGAGAGTTAATGTGAAAGTCAGTCGTATGGAGTCGTGAGTGAGCCGTTACAGTCGAGACAGACTATGTAAGACGTGTGCGGCTCTGTGGAAGAGAAATGTGTACGACTCGATGCAAGTTAACTAGGGTAGAGTTAACTGGAGTGGACTACTGTCGTTAAAGTCTATACAGCGAACTACAGTGGACTTGAGCCGTTACAGTCGATACAGTCGATGTAAGACGTGTGCGGCTCTGATTCGGTAGACTTGAGTACGACTTGGTTCAGCTTTAGGAGACCTGGAGCGACACTGGGAAGTGTGTCGTTGGTCTGTTCTGTGGAATACGGCTCGAGGAAAGTTGAGAAGAGATGAATTGCAACGAAGTGAAGAGATGTATTGCAACGAAGTATAGCTAACTGTAAACTGACAGATATTGTACAGTCTTCTACGCTACATGTTCAAGTAACGAATTGTTAGAGTTAATAGTCATTAAAGTTATATGAAACTGAAAGTTTAGTCGTCAAGTTCTTTGCTGTGTTTTTATTTATGTGCCAACTAATACATCTAGCCAGAAGATGCAGAAATACGTAACAATTGGTGTCAGAAGTGGGATATTTCTGGCTAGAATGTGTTCCATCAAACTTCTTATTGAACTTGACATGAAAGAACTTAGACAAGAGCTTCGAGAAAGAGGTCTACAGCTTAACGGAAATAAGGAAACGCTAACAGCACGTCTCAGACAAGCCCTGTTGGAGGAAGATGAGAACCCGGACACCTGCCAATTTGAAATCAAACCTAATATGACGGAGCTCCTGAGAACTTTGCAATACAAAATGAACTCGGTGAACGAGAGCATTAAGAAGATAGAATCAGAAATCAACACCAGATTTTCTTCATTTAACCAGTTGATTAAAGCCATGAATGAAAATGAACAAATAGCTACCACGCCCAATAAGACAGAAGAACAAACAGATACGATAAAAGATCAAACTAGAATCATGATTAACGAGCTGCTGAACACCCAACATTATCAGATTGAGTCGACAGATGAAAGAGCTACACCACTGATGAACAACGAACAATTGTCCAACCAAGGATGTGGCGATACAGACAATTACGATAGGGATGCTGGTGATGGTTGTGCTGTCTGTGACTGTGATAGCAAACCAAACGAATGTGGCCCACAAGAAATGAAAAGAGACGGTAGCTGTTACTATTTCAACGAAAAGCAGAATGAGACCGCTGAAGAAACAATAGAAGAGACCTATAGTTTGACCGAAGCTTTAGCTATAGATATACCTGATATGAGTACCTCAACCAGCCAAACAGATCAAGACAACGTTGGGTCTGCGTCCAAGCCTGTTGCTGTGGGCCTTAAAGACTTCTGTCTATCTGCAAGTGTCTACGAGAGGAACTCGAAGCTGGATTATTGCACCCATGCGTTTGACAAGAACTGTACGTACGTAGCTATGCAAGAAGACTGTGAATGCCAAGAAATACACCAACAAGCTCTAGACTTAACAGAAGCTTGTACAGCTATCAAGGTAGGCGTGAGAAGCCCTGGTGATAGTCAAGGAATTACAATAGAAATTGATTTTGAAGTTGATGGACCTTTGCACGTTGAATGTTATCAACCTGCCCCACAGTCGAGTCCTCCAGACTCGGATGAAGGTGATGACGTGTTTGACAACTTGCCTTCAAGTGGACTTGCAGCTCATTCGCAAAGCACCCATCGAAGAATAATGCTGAAGCAACTTGTTAGATCAACAGTCTTGATGACTACAGCTATGAAGTGCAATACCTTCCTATGTGTTAAGAGGCTGCCATCAGCATTGATCGACAAGAAAGCAAGACAACGACAACGACATCAACGCAACCAAAGAAATATCAAATTGAGGAGGCGGAGAAAGCGACACATGCAGAGTGCAACGTGGATGGCTCCAACAAGATCAAGATACAAACCTACCCCTTCTCCCACTGATAGACCCCCACCTGCATTTATGAAACTCCATAGCCCATGTTGTTAGAAAACAAGCCCACCACGTCTCCCACTGATAGACCCCCACCTGCATTTATGAAACTCCATAGCCCATGTTGTTAGAAAACAAGCCCACCACTTCTCCCACTGATAGACCCCCACCTGCACTGATGAAACTCCACAGCCCATGTTTTTAGAAAGATTCTGTCCGGAACCATCAGACCAAAGAAGAAAGCCTTACGAATCAGTTGAAAGTGTGAAGCCACTAATGAATAATCTAAGAACATTCCTCATGAGAATAGGTTGATGAAGTATAACAGAGGTTTTAGAAGAACGCTAATTAAGTCAGAAGCAAGAAGGACAGGAAAGAAGTAGTTTAAGATGTCAGAACTGTAGTGAGTAACCATCTGTGACAGAACTGTACAAGAAGATCAACCCAACATCGTACAAACCCAAGTCAGTTGCTGTTGTTTAAAAGAAGAGCATGTGAATATTGCTGTACTGTGATGAACTTGGTCATCTCTGAAGAAGCTCTGTAAAAAGATACTTGAAAATGTAAAACTCAGCGAGTGAAGTACGAACTCTTTAGAATGCTGCCCAATGTCGTCATCTGAAGGTCGATGTTTCCATACCAAGATTGAAGAAAACATTTGTGAAGACCTGCTGAAAAATGAGGATTTGGCTCCCATTCTTCTATGGAAAGAAGATGGACAACGGCCAGATTGAAAGAACATCTCTGAGAAGGGGGCAACCACCAAAGCTTCCTACTTGATCGTCGATCGATTTCATCAGTATCGTGATGAAGTAGAATCTGTTCGGGACGAACAGATCTAAGAAGGGGGCAGTGTTACAAATGAACAGTGATAGGTAGAGGTCAACGTATGACCCCGGCGAGATGACACAGCAGCTAGTGTTCCCTGGAATCTACATGTACAAACAAAGACAGGATGTGACGTGTCCACACGTGTTGTTCCAGGGGACGAACAGATCTAAGTAGGGGGACAGTTACTAATGAACAGTGACAGATAAAGGTCACTACGTGTGACCCCGACTTGATGACACTGCAGCGAGTGTTTTCTGGAATCTACATGTATAAATAAAGACAGGATGTGACGTTTCCTGACATGTTATTCCAGAGTGTTTGTGCAACTTTGGACAAGCGATTAGGGACTCTTTATAAGCCAGAGAGTTAATGTGAAAGTCAGTCGTATGGAGTCGTGAGTGAGCCGTTACAGTCGAGACAGACTATGTAAGACGTGTGCGGCTCTGTGGAAGAGAAATGTGTACGACTCGATGCAAGTTAACTAGGGTAGAGTTAACTGGAGTGGACTACTGTCGTTAAAGTCTATACAGCGAACTACAGTGGACTTGAGCCGTTACAGTCGATACAGTCGATGTAAGACGTGTGCGGCTCTGATTCGGTAGACTTGAGTACGACTTGGTTCAGCTTTAGGAGACCTGGAGCGACACTGGGAAGTGTGTCGTTGGTCTGTTCTGTGGAATACGGCTCGAGGAAAGTTGAGAAGAGATGAATTGCAACGAAGTGAAGAGATGTATTGCAACGAAGTATAGCTAACTGTAAACTGACAGATATTGTACAGTCTTCTACGCTACATGTTCAAGTAACGAATTGTTAGAGTTAATAGTCATTAAAGTTATATGAAACTGAAAGTTTAGTCGTCAAGTTCTTTGCTGTGTTTTTATTTATGTGCCAACTAATACATCTAGCCAGAAGATTCAGAAATACGTAACAATATATAAATATATATTAGTGTGTGTGTATATGTCATTAATCTTCATTGCATTCTGACCTTTCATTCTTTCAAACGTTTTTTTCTACCCTATAAAAATCTCTTCCTATAATTAGTAGAAAGACAGTACACACCACCAAAGAACAGCTAGGGAGTCCGAGGGAGCGCTGCGAGCTTCCCCCAGTGGGGTCCAGGGCGAAAAAAAAAATATTTCCGTTATTTTAAGCTTTAAAAATGCATATTCTGAGGTATCTACAGTGCAAGTAGCCTGCTACTCTTCCGCTAAAAAAAATTCAAAAACCAAATCTGCTATTCAATGGAGTCCAGCGACTGGTAGAAAATGGTAAAATGCTTTAGTTTTTGTATTGGATTGGGAAGGGAAACCACAAAACCCCTTTTGGCTACGCTCATGAAATTTGGAAACTGTAGTTTGCTTACGTTGGCTGCACTGGGGCAGTAAGTAAAGTTTCCCTTTCAGACAATGAGGTCTGAGGCAAGTGATGGTTTGAAGACCATCCCCTCCAGACTAGGCCTATGTGTTTTATTATAGGTGTAAGCCTAATTCTCTACCAAATATATAAAGTTTGATAACGCATCGAAAACTGGATTTATGCATTCGTAGGCTTACATAATGTATTCTATTTATACATGTATGCAGTCTGAAAGCTATAAACTATACAATAGCAGCCTGAATGTCTGAAGCCTCTTCCTACCTTCTCTGAGGACCTCCATGAATGTGTGGCGCCAAGTTGTACTAGGATGTCCCTGTTTGCGCTTTCCTCGTAATGGCCTCCATGTAATTGCAACTCTTATTAAGCGTAATTCATTTTGTCGGAGAACATGTCCCGCAAACCTCATTCGACGCTCTGTCACAACCTTACTAAGGGATCGACTCCCAGTTCGGCATAGGATTTCCTTGATTGAGACCCATCTCTATAACTGACTCCTAAAATCCGTCTTAGCCATCTTTGTTGAGCCACATTTAGTTTTTTTCATTTTTGGCAGATGACTATTCACTGCACTTTATTAATGGAGCCCAGTCACGGGTAGAAATTTGTAAACTCTCTTGGCTACGTTCTTGGAATTAGGTGACTGTAGTTTTCTTAAGATTTTATGTCAAAAAGGAAGTTTTATCGTCAAAATCATTTGGGCGGAGGGGTTACATTTAAAAATCTTTGTGGTTTTGTTGTTTTTTTAAATTCAAAACCCCCTTAGCTACGCTCATAGAATTTGTCGACTGCAGTTTGAATAAAATTGAAGAGATAGGTTTTCAACCTCAAAACTCTCTGTATGGGGGTATTTAAACTCAAAACCATCAGGGGGGGTTTAAAGTTTTAAAAAAGCCCTCTGGAGGAGGGGATTCAACATAAAACCTCCCCTTGGCTTGGCTACGTGTGTAATTTGCTTTTTTTATATTGAAGAGGTATTTTTTAGCTTCAAACCCCGCTGAAGGAGGGTTTAAACTCAAAACCCGTTTTGGCAACGCTCATAGCATTTAGAGTGCTTAATTTGCTTTTTTAATATTCAAGAGGTATTTTTTTAGCTTCAAACCCTGCTGGAGGGGGGTTTAAACTCAAAACCCCCTATGGCTACGCTCATAGCATTTTGAGTGTGTAATTTGCTTTTTTTTAATATTGAAGTGATACTTTTAGCTTCAAACCCAGCTGAAAGGGGGTTTAAACTCAAAACCCTTTGGTTACGCTCATAGAATTTAGATTTTTTTTTTGGGCTACGCTCATAGAATTTTGAGTGTGTAATTTGCTTTTTTATGTTGAAGAGGTGGTTTCTAGCTCTAAACCCCGTGGAGGGGGATTTAAACACAAAACCCCTCTTGCTACTCTCATAGAACATGGTGACTGTTGTTTGGATAGTCTTATATTGAAGAGGGGGGTATTGTAAATTTCGGAGGGGGTTTTAGAATCAAAATATTTTTTAGTTATGCTCTTGGAATTTAGGGATTGTCGTTTGAATTTTTTTTTTTGATTTTGTTTTATAGAAGAGGGGGGCTTTGACTGCAAAACCCCTGGTAGCGGGTTTTAAACTCAAAACCCCCTTGACTGCGCTAGGGCAAGTGATGGTTTAGTATTAAAATCTCACCTTAAACTAACAGAATCAAAGCAAAAATCTGTCCCCCGCAGTTGGGGATTTCATTTCGGGGGGCGGGGTTGGTCCCCAACCCCCCCCCCCCCCCAGGCTACGCCCATGAACTAGTGTATGATCATTTATTAATGTGCTAATTTTTGTTATAACTATAATTATGGAACCTGTGCTTCTAGACATGCTAGGAGCTCAATTTACTTATACGAGACAAAGTGGTTCGATAGAAAATGTCTCGGATTTGAACGAGTGTGTCTGGGGTTTAAATGTCAAACAAATGCTTCCGAACAAACGAGATTTGTTATTGATATTGTTTTTACAATTATTACTGACTGTAATAGCTCAGTCGGACTTTTCACCGTACTACAGTTCTTATGATTATAGCTCGTGCTCAGCATTATATTGACGAAACATAATTGGTTATGTTACAAGTGCATAATATAATAATAGGCGTTTAAATATACTGAATTAAATAGGACAATTAAAATATCTCTTATTATGCAATAAATACTGACTTTCTATAGAACTTTCAAGGACATCTTTTTATTTTTATTTTATTACTATTTTTGTTCTTCTAATATGTAAAAAATTTAATTTTAATTTATGGACACATTGTTTCAGTGCTGTATAGTGGCCCTGAGTTACATCATGGTTAATTGCTGTGTGTGTTCATTTTTGATGGACGATGCTTAAATAGTATTTGATTATAAAAATAATGTTTCTGTATTCAAATTGACCTTAGAAAACCGCATTTCTTTTGTCCTATTTACTATGTAAAAAGTGTTACCGTGTTATTACTACGCAGCATTAGTTGAGTAACAAGGTACCAGAGGGGCCAGAGTCAAGAATATAACCCTGCCTTTCCCCTTCCTCTATTACTAAATTAGAGGTCTTGAGTGTGAGAAAAGAAAAATCGAATCGTCCTCTATACAGCAGGACTTACAAAGAGAAACTTTACCATCATTTTTCAAGTGTTACTGATCAATATTGTAGATGTTCACGCTAAACTAAACAATGTCATGGACATTGAGCCTCAGCATTGCCAACTATATTAAAGTCACAAACTAAAATGTTATTTAACCTTGGTTAGGCCAATAATAGAATAAGTGTTCCCTGTTTGGGACCCCTCAACTCAATAAAATATTAAGAATCTGGAACAGATACAAAATAGAGCATTGAGATTAATAACAAACGAATATTCGCATTTGACTAGAGTAACCCCTTTAGTAAAATCACTAAATTTAGAAAGCCTTCAGGACAGAAGACTCAAAAGAAAAGTGGCAATTTTCTCCTCACGTCATTCAAAAAGTTCAAAGTAAACAAAGATTATTTTAAATGGCAATATTTCGAAAAATTCACTCAAGTACACAAGCCCAGGCCACAACTGTGTTCAAAGTGTTGGGTTGGCTTGTTACAGTGTACAAGATGGCAAGGGTAACAACTGATGGTGACTGTGCTTTGACTGACAAAAACAGGCTTTGTAATAACATAATCTTAAATTTTTACAAAGCTATTCCATTTCTTGAGGCCAGCAAGTGAAATTAGGGTTTATCATTTTCCTTACCTGAAAGGGGAAACTATTTCTAGTGAAATGGTTGCAAAAACTTATTTGGATTCCTTGATTCCTTGATTGTGGAATTTGATAGTAAATTTCAAAACGTCAGCAACTTGTAACCAGTTTTTAATACCCTCAGCTCACCATATAATGTAGAAGCTGACTCAGCTCCAGAGGACATAGGCCTACCTCTTAGCAAATTATGATCTGAATGAGAAGTTCCAGACAGTTCTTTCGCGGGAGTTCATGAGTGCCAGTAGCTGTATACCCACACTTTTAAAAAAGATTTGCTGCTAAACCTTCATATTATTTGGAACCACATTCATCTGTGAACAAACTTTTTTTTTTTGTTTGAAAAGTATCACGTGTTAGAAAAGGTCGATGCTGATTGATTGTAATTGACAGCCGTCACAAGAAAAAAACTAGTAATCTAGTACCACGCTTCCGGAATATTATGCACGAGAGTAAGTAGTTATATACTTCACATTAAGTACTACCAGTGCTTTTTTGTGACGGTACGCACCGGTACGGCGTACCGACACCTTTTTTAATGTGGGGAAAAAATGATTACTTTTCTTTTATTTTAATGTTAATCAATCATTAATTTATTAATAGTTAAAAGTTAGGCATCTATCACTGAAAACCGGCACCTATTTTTTTTTTTTTACAAAAAAGCACTGAGTACAAATACATATTTGTGGTGAAATGTTGTGATGTAAACAGACACCAGCAAAATTTTAAAAAATCATTCGTAAAATTAGTTCAAGAAATTGCTAACTCTTGTTATAATTCCTCAATTGGAAGTGCAATATATATATATATATATATATATATATATATATATATATATATATATATATATATATATATATATATATATATATATTGTTATAAACCTGGTGGTGGCACAGATGGGGGTAGTGGCCCTGAGTGTAGTCAGCCGACGCAAATCGCCCCAGGGCAGCGCTAGACGAGCGGTCAACCGTGACGAGTTACGCCGGTCAGCCGAGACGAGTGTCAACACGGCGTTTCGGGAAAGATCGACGGCGGTCCGGGAAGGATCGCCGTCGTGAACAGAGCTCAGGAGCGTCACGAGAGTTGTAGTCATCTGACCACCTAGAAACGTCGAGCGGCGTTCTGTCCGGTTCGAAAAGGCCAGTAGGGACCCTATATAAGAGCGGAGGTGTCGCAGTCAAGACGGTTCACGACAGAAGGTTCACGGCAGGGTTTCAGAGCCCGGTTCACTACAGTCCGGTCGACTACAGCACAGTTCAGCGGTGTGGTTCTGTACGGAGCATTACGACGGTTCAGTGCGGAGTACTGTCAAGTACAGTTGAGACGACAGGCGTCTTGATCTTGGTCTTCGATCGAGTCCGACACAACGAGCCTAGTGTGTGAAGTCAGTCCTGAACTGTTGAACCCAGTGCAATCCCGGAACGAGACGGAGAGGCCAGTGCAAGAGTTGATACGGCGGTACGGTGTTATCGGAGAGATATTTGTACAGTGTACGTGTTGCCAATTGTACAGTATTGGCTGTTATTTATTCAACTATTAAAGTGTTACGTTACTTTGGAGCCCTGAGTTGTCTAGTTCTTTAAGTTGGTGGTGTATGGTGCAGTTTGCAGAGAGCCTGGATAGTGAGATTCGTAACAATATATATATATATATATATATATATATATATATATATATATATATAGCCCTCCAGTCCCCATTTTTTTTATGCGGCCCTCGGCAGAAAAAGGTTGCCCACCCCTGTTCTACAGTGCTAAACTATGCACACAATCACCTAGCTTATCAACATTTTCATGTACTTAATTCAGCGGATATACCAAAAAACTTGCTATTCTCCAATACTGAAATCTTGTACGCCTCCTAAAAAGTCTTACTAGCGATAGGCCAGGATACAAATAGGGACATCGAAGTCAACTAAGGATTTAACTTCATTGATCTTTATTGGAAAAATATAATTAGCTAAGCTAGCATTACTTTTTATCGCTTTATATTCTTTTCTATGTCACTGTACTTTACTATTAAAATATGTACACTAGTGTAAACCATGCCGTACAAATCAAAGAGCTGATAGCTGTGTTACAAATAAAATCATGGCAATCTCCGAATATTTTTAGAAAGAAACAACCTAATTGTAAGTTTTAGTTTCAAACCAGCTGGTATATAACTGTAGTTACTGAGAAGACAGGTCAAATTGATAGGCTGATGTGATGACCATCTTGTCGTGTTTGAAAGGACTCAATCAGGAAGATTGCGGTGTTCAAGGAAGTCTGGTGGTCATGTGCGACTCACGGTTGGATAAACTCACACGCGATAGTATCTGGATGAAGTGATCAAGTCGTTATGTCACTACAGTGGTGACGAGATAATACCAACACTATCCAAGGACTTATCTTTCTCATTTATGGGATTTAGGTCAAATTTAAATAAAGACACTTAATCGCATTTATTAATGTTTTAAAGAAACAGTTTTCGGACGTCAGGTATCATTTATCAATATGATGTACTTGAAATGTACAGTTTATATAGTTCGCCTGCCACTCGAAACCAAAATGAGTTGCACTGTCTTGCGTTAGAGTTAATGTTTAGTCTTTTAGCATAGGCAAAAATAAATATAGACTGGCCGATAAAAGAGTTTTATGAAACGAAAATTTGCAATTTTGTGTACTTTATTATACAGCAGTGTAGTTTTGTTTAATAATACTGAAGATCGTGCAACTTTTCAGAATTCGGAAATCCGACAATAGATATATGTTTTCAAGTTACACGAAGTTATTTCCCTTTTCCAGTCTATATTTATTTATGTCTGTCTTTTAGCTAATCATATAATCGATCATTCTTCAATCGTTGTAGTGTGTACAGTAAAAAAAATATGTTGCTTAAATAAACCTGTTCATTGGATTATATTAGGCTGTTAGGTCATCGAAAGATGAAACCTAAATAAAGAAATATGAATATTACTTCTTTTTTACATTCATTTTGAGAAGTAATGTTTTACATTTAGGACCTGGCCTATATCATATACGGCAGACAGAGAATCACATTTGAGACTAAAACAAAGTGTTACATGTTAGGTATTGAATAAAATAGAAGAAAACGAAGTCTTTTAAAGATGGCGACACAAAGGGAGGGAAAGAGAATACAAGAAGTTTTAAAGAAACAAAAAATATACAAAAGACAAAGAGTTGGGGGGGGGGGGGGTGGAGGTCAAAATAATGTTAAAGTTACATTTTATTCTTTAAAAATCAAATTACTAACCCCTGTCTTGCTTTTTCCACGTTTTCACTGTTTCTGTCTGTCTGTCTGTCTGTCTGTCTTTGTCTATATTTCTTTTTCTTTTTTTTTCTTCGTTTTCTTTTTCCTTTTCTTTCTCTCTCTTTCTCTCTCCCTATTTTTTTCTCTCTTTCACACTCTAAAGATTTATTTTTCTCTCACGCACTTTCTCTTCCTTTCTTTTCTCTTCTTTCTCTCTCTTTTTTTTTACACCTCGCCAATCTCTCTCTCTTTCTAAATATTTCTTTATCTCTCTTATTCCTTTGTCTCTCTCTTCTCTCTTACTTTCACTTTCTATGTTCTTTCTTTCTTTAGGCAGAGTGAAGAAGAGAAACATAGTTATTTTTCATGATCAGTTGTTCATTACTAAGTGAACATAAAAGTCAGTCAAACAGCTTTAGTTCTATTTACCTGTACCACCTCTGACTTACAATAAGGACATGACCTATCCTCCAACTCCTAGTGAGGCTGGTCCATGCCAGGGGGAGGAGGGCGGAGTTGTGACGTGTTGATACCCTGAGACAAACACGACCATTTCACGTCGGCGCCGGAGATTAATTTCAATCTGATGGTCTCCCTTGACTACATGCTATTCGAAAATGTTTTTTCTCTTTAATTCTTTAAACTGGATAGGCTGAGGCGTTTAGTGCGTGTATCAGGCATGGAATAGGCTGAGGCGTTTAGTGCCGTGTGTCAGGCATGGAATAGGCTGAGGCGTTTAGTGCCGTGTGTCAGGCATGGAATAGGCTGAGGCGTTTAGTGCCGTGTATCAGGCATGGAATAGGCTGAGGCGTTTAGAGCCGTGTGTCAGGCATGGAATAGGCTGAGGCGTTTAGTGCCGTGTGTCAGGCATGGAATAGGCCGAGGGGTTTAGTGCCGTGTGTCAGGCATGGAATAGGCTGAGGCGTTTAGTGCCGTGTGTCAGGCATGGAATAGGCCAAGGGGTTTAGTGCCGTGTGTCAGGCATGGAATAGGCTGAGGCGTTTAGTGCCGTGTGTCAGGCATGGAATAGGCTGAGGCGTTTAGTGCGTGTATCAGGCATGGAATAGGCTGAGGCGTTTAGTGCGTGTATCAGGCATGGAATATCCTGAGGCGTTTAGTGCCGTGTATCAGGCATGGAATAGGCTGAGGCGTTTAGTGACGTGTATCAGGCATGGAATTGGCTAAGGCGTTTAGTGCCGTGTATCAGGCATGGAATAGGCTGAGGCGTTTAGTGCCGTGTATCAGGCATGGAATAGGCTGAGGCGTTTAGTGTCGTGTGTCAGGCATGGAGTAGGCTGAGGCGTTTAGTGCCGTGTGTCAGGCATGGAATAGGCCGAGGGGTTTAGTGCCGTGTGTCAGATATGGAATAGGCTGCGGCGTTTAGTGCCGTGTGTCAGGCAATGAATAGGCTGAGGCGTTGTGTCGTGTGTCACGCATGGAATACACTGAGGCGTTTAGTGTCGTGTGTCAGGCATGGAATATGCTGAGGCGTTTAGTGCCGTGTATCAGGCATGGAATAGGCTGAGGCGTTTAGTGACGTGTTTCTGGCATGGAATAGGCTGAGGCGTTTAGTGACGTGTTTCTGGCATGGAATAGGCTGAGGCGTTTAGTGACGTGTTTCTGGCATGGAATATGCTGAGGCGTTTAGTGACGTGTTTCTGGCATGGAATAGGCTGAGGCGTTTAGTGACGTGTTTCTGGCATGGAATATGCTGAGGCGTTTAGTGCCGTGTATCAGGCATGGAATAGGCTGAGGCGTTTAGTGTCGTGTGTCAGGCATGGAATATGCTGAGGCGTTTAGTGCCGTGTATCAGGCATGGAATAGGCTGAGGCGTTTAGTGACGTGTTTCTGGCATGGAATAGGCTGAGGCATTTAGTGCCGTGTATCAGGCATGGAATAGGCTGAGGCGTTTAGTGACGTGTATCAGGCATGGAATAGGCTGAGGCGTTTAGTGCCGTGTATCAGGCATGGAATAGGCTGAGGCGTTTAGTGACGTGTTTCTGGCATGGAATAGGCTGTGGCGTTTAGTGCTGTGTGTCTGGCATGGAAAAGACTTTGGCATTTAGTGTCGTGTATCAGCCACGGAATAGGCTGCGGCGTTTAGTGCTGTGTATCAGGAATTGGAATAGGCTGCTGCGTTTAGTGCTGTGTATTAGGCACGGAATAGGCTGCGGCGTTTAGTGCTGTGTATTAGGCACGGAATAGGCTGCGGCGTTTAGTGCTGTGTATTAGGCACGGAATAGGCTGCGGCGTTTAGTGCTGTGTATTAGGCACGGAATATGCTGCGGCGTTTAGTGCCGTGTATCAGTCATCGAATTTTAGGAATGGTGGCTGAGCATTAAAGCCTTTGGTTTCCGAACCGAGGTCCCGCGTTCAAATCCTGGTGAAGACAGTTTTTTTATTTCGGGATCTTTGGGCTCATCCAAGTCCACCTAGCTTTAATGGGTACCTGACATTAGTTGGGGAAAGTAAGCGGTTGGTCGTTGTGCTGGCCACATGACACCCTTGTTAATCGTAAGCCACAGAAACGGACGACCTTTACATCATCTTCCCTATAGAACACAAGGTCTGAAAGGGGAACTTTTTTTTATCAGGCATCAAATAGGCTGCGGCGTTGAGTGTTGTATATCAGGCCCCTCTCCCCTAAACAAAAGTCACAATAAAGACACTTGCTTTCAGCATAATTTGCGATGACCATTAACTTGAGAACTATTTGATATATTTTGTTGTAGTAGATTACAGCATGACATCGTCTCATCCAATCGTCATCCTTCAATAGAGTCTCCCAAACGTTTACCTGACAGCCCCCCTCTCAACTATTACTTGCATTTAGTTGTGCAGTGTTTCTTATCACGGCGTCACGTCACACATTTGGGGGGGGGGGGTGGAAATGCCAGTATGGCTGACACGTTCACCTCATAGCCAATGCTCAGGATCTCAATTGGTCCTCTGCAAAAAAATAAAATGCTTCATAGCCAGAAAAAGAAATGTTCCACGAGATGATCAAAGTTGTCTTACGACGGAAGGCGGTTCATACATGAAAAAAAACCAACTACTAACCCTAAATAGAAATTAATTCCACATTAACATGCTAACATCAACGCTGTGAACATTATTCATAAATACATGCCTGTGTCAATAGTTCGTTGTATTATTGTAAGCATGGGCGTAGCCAGGATTTTTTTTCGGGGGGGGTTTTGGGGGGGTCAATTTCCCCCCCCCCCGAGAAATTTTTTTTATGTATTTATGTGTGTGTGTGTGTGTACATAATCTTTATTACATTCTGACCCTTCATTCTTTCGGAAGACGTTTATTGTGCCCTAGAATAGGTTCTTCCATGAGTTAGTGAAAAAATTGTAGATTCCCCGACATTACTAGCAAGGGGGTCTGGGGGAGCGCTAGGAGCTCCCCAGCGCGGGGCGAAGCCCCGCCGCCAAGCACTATTTCTGATATTGAAAACCAACAAAATGCATATTCTGAGGTATCTACAGTGCATTTTCCTGCTATTAAAAAGTTCTATTTCAAAAACCTAATGTGCTATTGTTACTGACTTAGACACTCCCTCGTCGTTCGGCGCATTTCCCATCAAGCTGTTTCCATAAAATTGTGGACTCCCCGCCATTACTAGCAAGGGGGTCTGGGGGAGCGCCAGGAGCTCCCAGCGCGGGGCGAAGCCCCGCCGCCAAGCACTATTTCTGATATTGAAAACCAACAAAATGCATATTCTGAGGTATCTACAGTGCATTTTCCTGCTATTAAAAAGTTCTATTTCAAAAACCTAATGTGCTATTCTTACTGACTTAGACCCTCCCACGCCGTTCGGAGCATTTGACGTCAAGCAGTTTCCATAAAAATCTGTCACTGGTAATGTCTGAAGCCTCTTCCCACCTACCATGAGGACCTCCATGAATGAGTGGCGTCAAGTTGTACTAGGATATCATTGCAACTCTTCTTTTCATTCATTTAATTCATTTTGTCGGAGAACATGTCCCGCAAACCTCATGCGTCGTTCTCTCACAATCTTACTAAGGGGTCGACTCCCAGTTCGGCATAGGATTTCCTTGATTTAGATCCGATCTCTATAACTGACTCCTGAAATCTGTCTTAGCCATCTTTGTTGAGCTATATTTAGTGTTTTTCGATTTCGGTAGATGACTATTCACTGCAGTTTATTAATGGAGCCCTGCCACTGGTAAAAATGTGTAACCTCTTTTGAATACGCTCTTGGAATAAGGTGACTGTAGTTTGCTTTAGATTTTATATCGAAAAGAGAAGTTTTATCCTCAAAATCATCTGTTGGGGGTTTTCCACCTCAAAATGCTCTGTAGGGTGATCTTAAACTCAAAACCATCTGGAGGGGTTTTAAACTTTAAAAAAAAAGCCATCTGTAGAAGAAACTCAAAACCCCCGATTAGCTTGGCTATGCTCAAATAATTTTAGTGTGTAATTTGCTTTTTTTTATATTGAAGATGTATTTTTAGCACCAAACACCTCTGAATGGGGGTTTAAACTCAAAACCCCTTTCGGCAACGCTCATAGCATTTTGAGTGCGTAATTTGCTTTTTTTCTTACACTAAAGATGGCGGGGGATTTAAACTCAAAACCCCTTTGACTACGTTCATAGATTTTAGAGTGAGTAATTTTCTTTTATTTATATTGAAGATGTACTTTTTAGCTTCAAACTCCACTGTAGGGGAGTTTAAACTCAAAACCCCATAGACTACACTCATAACATTTTTAGTGTATAATTTGCTTTTTTTTATTATTAAAAAGAGGTATTTTTTACCTTCAAAACTGAGTCAAAACCCATTTAGCTACGCTCATAACATTTTGAGAGCGTAATTAGCTTTTTTTTTATATTAAAGAGGGGGTTTATCGTAAATTTTAGACGGGGTTTTAAAATCAAAATCTTCCTTAACTGTGCTCTTGTAATTAGGGGATTTTCGTTTGCATTTTTTTTTGTTTTGTTTTATAGAAGAGGGGGAGTTAACTGCAAAAACCCCAGGTAGGGGGTTTAAAACTCAAAACCCCTGGTAGGGGGTTTTAAACTCAAAACCCCTAGTAGGGGTTTTTAAACTCGAACCGCTCTGGTAGGCGTTTTAAACTCGAATCCCCCTGGTAGGGGTTTTTAAACTCGAACCCACATGGTAGGGGTTTTTAAACTCGAACCCCCCTGGTAGGGGTTTTTAAACTCGAACCCACATGGTAGGGGGTTTTACTTTGGTTGTGCTAGGGCAAGTGATGGTTTAGTATTAAAATCTCACCTAAAATAAAGAAAATCAAAGCAAAAACATCAGTCACTAAATTCCGACTCCCCCCCCCCCAAGGGGGGGGGATTTCATTTCGGGGGGGGTTTGAACCCCAAGAACCCCCCCCTGGCTACGCCCATGATTGTAAGTAATGTTACAGAAGTTACAGATACATTTCAAGATTTATTTAGTTTTTTTTCTTTAACCACTGTAGACTTGTCGACGTGTTTCTGACCTTTAAGTTTGTTCTCTTAATTCTTCTTCTCAATGTTATAATCGATGTTTGTAGAACATTATTTCATGACACATTGCAAGTGTGCTACAGTTCAAGGATATCTGGGAAGGATATCCGGGGAAGATAGCTGTGTTCTTAGACTCAAGTTTAAATCTCGAACAATGTCTTTATAGACACCATCGAGGTTTAAAAACAAAACAGCCTGTAGGTCCTAGGCTACAAGAGTATACACCTACTTCTAGACCTACTTCTAGACCTACTTCTAGACCTACAATTGACGAATGTTGAACGAAGAAACAGATAGCGACATTTTGTCTACCCACGACACACAGTGTCTGGACGTGTCGTGACTTCTACTATTTAGCCGAGAACTACATCTCTAGGAGGTTTTAATTAAAATACTTCATCCCTAGCCCTACAATTGTCCATTTCAGCAGAGCTTACCTTAACACTGTCCATTTCGTGGCACCAAACGTATCTGCTTCAGTTGTAGTTTCTTTCACAACTTTGAAACATGTCAACTTTGAAGGACTATCCATTTCCATTTCCCATGGTTTTTATTGTTAATGCACTTTTTAAACCACATGTTTAAGTTTCTTCTTCTCTTTGCTTCCGAGTTCGCCTTATTAGTTTAATGTTATGTGAAGCATCATTAACACAGTTTTAGGGTTGAAAAAGAAACGATGTAAATTAAATTGTTGTGTGATTGTCTGGATCTGGTGCACCAAAAATATCTCATTCACATGATTGAAATTAGAGAAAGGTTTAAAAAGAACTGGTATGCAAGAAAACAGAAAAAGATTAATTGGAAAGTTGCAGGTCAAATTTTTTCTTCTAAAAATAGAACGCTTTTCTTTTAGAAGCTATAATTGTTCCTTTCTTTTGTTCCGGATCATACTTTTTAATTGTGCCTCTAGCATACGATACGAGGCTGATTTTAAAAATAAATAGTTTGTTGTCAGAATTTCAATTTGGCCTAACAATATTTCGATGCTCGAAATGACAAATACTTAATAAGTGAGATTCGCTAAGGAGGATATCACGTCCTTATGGCGCAATCGTATGTAGTGTGTGTGTGTGTGTGTTTCTGGTGTAACCATGAGTAAAACATTGGCTGATAATTTTTTTTGTGTTAGCCGAATAGATTCTCATGTAATATCATACCACCCAACAACACACTAGGAAACATCAGTGGTCTTCCTATACAACAACATGATCAGGACATCATAGAGCCACAATACCACATGAGCTCATCCAATAAATCAACCAATAAATCACAACAAATGTTTCTCTTAACTTATGAGAATCACAAGACAAAGATTTTGTATTGTTCGATTGTGACAATTAAGAATATTAGTAAGACACCCACACGACATGCATTTGTAAATACATAGACTTGACTTCATCCATTTGACTCCCAGTGTAGCATCAACAGTACTTCACCATCGGACATTGTTCTAGGCAATTCCCTTCAGCTGGGTCCATGTCCATCCTACCATCGTTGCTTCTTGATCCAAAGATCTCATTCATGTTCGCTTTGTTCTCCAAGCCTTTCTCTCCCCTTGTGGCTTCAAGTCTAGAGCTGTCTTGCGCAGTGTTCAATTTGGTTTACATTGAAACTTTAGGGATCTTTCTTAATGGAGTGGATCAAAGTAATATGCTCTTCCTTTAATGTGCCCACCTACAATCTGGTTTGCATTTAAAAGTTGATGGAATATTGAAAGTGATCTGGAGGAATGGGGGGGGGGGGGCGATGAGGAGGAGGGGTCAGGTGATATTATGAAGTCTACGTAAAAACGTTAAGAAAAAAAATAAATAAATAATGTCATGGACACTATATTTGTCAAATCACTGTTGACTAAGGAATTATAAGAATTACTTAATGCAACAAGAGGCAGGGCTTTAAAGTTAGTCTTGATTCCTCAGTGCTATAAAGTGCAAAAACATTATTAGATGCTTTCTAAATCCATTTTTTTAGCAATACTTCCATTTCTCTACACCTGGTACAACAAAAAAAAAAACTTGATAGTTTTAGCTTTGTCTCTTTTTAAGAGAATCCCCTACCACGAAATACATCTTTGTATCCTTGCGCATCTCAAATAGTTCCTGTACACCAGATACACCACAATGCTATTTATAGTTTCGACTCCATTGATATATCTTCGTGTATCCTTGCGCAACAGCTTTACGGTAACCATTTAAATTTGTAAAACATATAGGTCCTGCTCATGTGTATATCTAAATGTTAAACAAAAACAAAACACTTTGTTATCGGATTGAATCACTGCGTACTTTCCCGTAGACAAATTAGATCAAGCGAACAATGTATTAGGCTCTATCAAAGAGCGTTAGATTGATACGATTGTCTCAATCATAAGTAATTGTAACGTGAACTCACAGACACCAGCCTGGCGCTTTTTTTTTCTCTCCCGACACAATTAAAGAAATAGATATTGAGTTGGAGCACAGCCAAGACAGAGTCCGGCCAAAATAGAAACTATTTTCTGTGGAGAGTTCAGGGCGTCCTGGACACTGAGAAGAACCGAGTAAGCAGTTCATTACCTACCAATGTGAGACATAAAAACATGACAACTCATTTACAGAGTGACAAAGTCAGTTTTATAGAACCATAGATAGCGACCTAGACGAGGCTTGCTATTGACTCATGAAATCCCCTAGTGCGTAGCAGAAAATCTGATTTTATTGTAAGCATCATTAGAAGCTACTTTAATTCTTTAAACAAAACGATTTAATATGTCTTTGATATATGGCAAATACTTTCTACTTCAACGCGTAGTCTCCTTTTTGTTCAAGTTTGTTTTTCTCGCTTTTTAGTACTGCTGTAGAAAAAGAATGACCTCCCTTGGGGCTGAGGCCCTATGGTAGGAAAACTGCGAGACTAAAACCGGCACTAATAGCACCTCAACGTGTCCCATTGTTTTCCTGCTCTGATCACGTGACACTTTGTCTAAGGCAAGGACTTGCTTGCTCAATAATTCACTCCAGTTTCATTGTACCTCTGGTAACAGTTTCTCTCTGTTTCTGTGTGCCGGATATTAGACAGAAGTGACATTAAGACTGTTTCTGATCCCTTTCAAAATGATAACTTCTGACGTTGACACTTACACCTACCTGTGGACTGTTGAAAACTCAGATATAATCAAAGTAAACACTTTCACTGGGCTGGAGTACGTATGCACTGTTATCTGTGTCTGTGTTTATCATACTATTTATGTGTTTTAATTGGGTACCCCTGAGTTATTGTTAGTTTATGTGACTAAAAGTATACCATAAGTTGGCATAGAAATTAAAAAAGGACAATTAAGATGGACCACAGAACTGCAGCCATACAAGAACACAATAATTTGACAAGGCACAAATGATACTAATAACAACCTTGCAGTGGTTAAGAAGCAGTTCCAGTACCATGCCACCATGAAGAAGGCCTGGGAATCTGACAAGGTCTATCCTTTCTGCTTTTAACGCGCGGACACTCTGAACCCATAATTGGGGTAACGGTTAAATGTCCAGTGTATTTAAAATGATCTAATTCTATAACGAAAGTATCTAGGTTCATTTTGATTCGTTCAAATTAAAATGTAGTAAGTTGTCTGAAAAATACGTTTTGAAAAAAAAAAATAATTTTGAAACACGTTTAAAATATGTCATGAAAAACTGTACGGCCTATCAGTAGCATAGTAAGTGCGCCCCCCCCCCCCCTGAGAAACTAGAAGTGTGACAAAAACAAATGTAATTATTCTTTGAGTATCAGCAAATTTAAAAAAAATGTTTCAATAGTTTCTACTTTATTTTCTCTTTCATGTCTTCCTTATGAAAGTATTATTAGAAGCAAAAGCAATCACACACACACACACAAAGCAATACCACATACACATTGAGAGTCCAAGTCTAGAATGTTTGGACATAGGCCAACAAACCGCAGATTCCAATTAATTTGGTTCAAGCTTTTGTCACACCGAAATAACCTCCGATCTAGACGTATCGCTTCTTCAGAGGATAAAAAAAGACATTTTATTTAATCAAGCAATCTACGACGAGCCTCAGCCTAACAGTTATTTTTTGAAACATATCTCATCAACCTCAAGCATCGCTAACAAAAAATATATTGTAACTGAAACTGGCGGATATTTTTCAATATTATTTATTGTATTTTATTATGTATGAAGTGGTAGATCTAAGCACTGCTGTATCATTTCAAGTTTGTGTAGATGTGTTGATGTTGTCTTCATGTTTTGTTGATACTGTGTTGAGGCTTATGTGATGTTGAGTCGCTGTCATGTTGATGTTTGGTGGATGTTGTTTTAATGTTGAGTTGATGTTGTGCCGATTTTGAGTTAGTGTTGTGTTGATGCTGAGCTCATGCTGTGTTGATGCTGATTTGATGTTTTGATGATGTTGTGTTGATGTTGAACTGATGGAGTGTTGAAATTGTGTTGATGATGAGCTGATGTTGATATGGTGTTCATTTGATGTTTTGTTGATGTTGAGTTGGTGTTGCGTTGATGTTGAGTTGGTGTTGCGTTAATGGTGGTGATGTTCAATTTATTTGATGTTATGCTTATGTTGTGAATTTGTTTTAACTTAATAATTCTGTTTCTGTGTTTCTTAAAAAAATGTCATGATGACTTGGCAAGAGCCGCGTTAACTCGGATACTATCTGGCCAGAGAAAATATAAAAAGAGATGTCTTCAAGATAAAATCGCTGCCCCCTAGAATGACGATGTTTTGAAACCGCGCATTAGCTGGTGTTTGATAAGCCCTTGTAAAGGGGGGGGGGTGGAAGGGAATCTACAATCACATCATATCTAGCCATCTACTGGAGAGTAGAAAATGTCTTTCCCCTGACGGGCCCATCGCGAGAGATCCACTGGCTCCATAAAGTGCCAGACCACAGAATTAGTTTTCAGCTTTAAGAGCACGCGGGTTAAATAATATTAGTCTTGCTCTCGAGAGCCAAATGCAATTTGCTTTGGCCTGTCATCTTGATAAATCTGGCCATGCGTTTGATAGATAATTGCGGTTGTACAACGTCCTCACAAACCCACGTGGGCTTAAAAATTAATAATTTCCAGCCCACTTCTGTTACGAATATATATAAAAAAAAATGTAGCTTTAAAATGACGTATAAAGCATACCATTAATGAATTCATTTATGGCGGCCCCTAAAAAAGGCGCTATTGGATCTATATTTGTAAAGTATGTCCGTCTGTCACGTTTAGACCTTGCAAGCTTAAAGTTCTATTGAATATTGCATTTCAGCCTGTTTTATAAAGTGACCAAATTAGGTGCAACTTTTACTTCTGTCTTATCTAAGTGAAATTATTTATTTATTTTTTTGCTTTAAGAGTTTAATATGCAAACCTTTTTAAAAATACAAAATATACTATTTTTAGGACAATACTTAAGAATAGTTATTGCTACGGTGTGTGAATCTAAATTTAAATGAAAAGTTTATGAAGAGGTTCAATAATAAATGAAAGAACATATAAAAGTCCTTTATATTAAATTTGTATATATTAAATGTACAACAAAAATAAATGAATATATTATGTTTATGCATTTGGAGTTTTTTGGTTTAATGAAAGCGATTACGTGTGTAGAAACATGTCTGCAAATTGATTGCAGATAGTTGTAGCATTTTGAAAAAAAATATATAATAGTCAGAAAGTGATTTGTTAAAATTAATATGCAAACTCTGATTACCATAATTATCAGCTTGTCTATTTCTTACACAACGTTTAAAAAAAAAATCCTAATTACGAAGCTAAAAGAAATACAGACCTCGTGAACTGGATGTGATCGAATGCAATCAATGCTGGATACATAGGCTAGAGCTCATTGCCCCCACTAGGTTGGGGGGCCTCAAAAATGGCTACAGCGACATTGTTCATCATTATTAATAAATTGCAAAGGATACTTTACAAGATTCGCCATATTTCTATAAGCTTAGGGCCTTATGAAGTTTACATCCGGTCCTGAAAGCAATCATGCTTTAAATGTACTAAATGTACAGAGGAAGATTGAATGTGGTTATTGATAGTTTGTAATTCATCGCTTCTGAAATTCACACATGAAGATTGTATTCCTCTGTGTCAAACCAAATTAATTCTTAATATTACTATTTTAAGTAAATGTCAACAAAGCACTTGTAATAACCAGAGAACAATGGCAATTCTCGCTCTCAAAATGATTGTGACCCTGCCTTACAACCTATATAGACTTTCAGCTTACTAAGTAGCGTAACCAGACAGGGCCGCCTACGAGTTTGTCTAAACAGATGTTTTTCTCTGTTTCCATTCTTAATTACAAAATGCATTAAAAATTATCATTCAAAAACCCAAGACAGTTTCAAATATTGTGTGGACGTTTGCTTGTCTCGTACTGGATCTAGACCATCAGAGATGTCAAGAATAGGAGCCGATAGAAACATAACGCCGGGAAGGGAATGAAAATCGGTTATCTATTGATCAATTCCCAAAACTAATTCCCTAACAAAGCGACCTCTAATACAGCCTCCTCCGCATAAGACAACCCCTTCCCATTTTTGTCCATTGATTTCTTCTTGTTGCCCCAAACAAATATTTTTCATTCTCCATTTTACGTTTAAATTAAGGCATAACTTTCCAAGAGGATTAGACAGCTCGGTTGCCGCCCTTGGCAAAATACGGAGGCTAAAGTTGAAGCTACTTTTAGCTCTTCGTTGTACTGTTACATTAAGTTGTTTATTATTACTATTACTATTATTATTATTATTAATTCTTAAAATCAAAGTAATATTCATTTTCTGGCACTGCCAGGGTCGAGCTTCGTTAGAAAGAAACAAAATTCATTGTAGTCTCCCTTTAACTGTGTTCACTGAAAACTTTTCTAGTGATGTGTCTGGTCTGCAGCAGTACCGTCCTCTAACAGGCGACGAGAATCTTCTTAGGAATGTTATGGGCCTTGAAGGTATCTGTTAGGTCAGTTGTCATTATCCCCTATTTGATATAACAACTTCCAGAAACGATTGTTTTCCAAACTTAGGTTCCCATATTTTCTTTGTTTTTTTTTCATTTCCCTTTTCCTTATATTATGGGATAGTTGTACGGCGATGTCAATGATTGTAGTGGGGTTTTTTTTTGTTTTTTTTTTGTCTATAAACAGCAGATCAGGTCGATTAAAATTCGCCTTTTTTATACATAGGTTATGCAAACATTGATTATAACTGTATAAAAGACTTTACGTATTTAACGTGATCTCAGTACCATATCATGTTATGTCAATTTCAATGGCTAGATCTAAGTTAATTAACAGTTCGAAAACAATTTTTTAATGATACCAAAATGAAAATGTTAATTATAAGATTAAACTTGCTAGAGGCCCAATGTGGTGCTATTGTTGTGGATCAGATCTAGAGCAAGATTTATTCAGCCATGTTCCCTCTTCTGAAATTCAATCGGTCTTGGTTTGATTACTAAAAGGAACTCTTACTCTAGATCTAGATCTACATTTTAGATATCTAGATAGTATCTATATGAGATATATGTAGAAATATAAGGTTATAAGCACATCAATAAACTGAAACACCATTAAAATGTGCAGATAAAAATATTTTAAAGCGACGATCTTTTGTGTCTCTATATTATATTTACATGCCCTGAATGATTCACTGAATCAGATTCTGACAAAGGCGGACATCCAATTAGTAGGTACTCCATCGTTTCCCTTGTATTTCCATACTCTAAGTATTAGCAACAAGTATCAGGATATGCTTTGTATAGTTTGTATTGTAATTCTGGTATTTTAAAATAGTGTTTCATGGTATAGGTGTCCAGTTTGTAATCATGTTAAGTATTAGGCCATACAATAAATAGAAAAGTTCTCCGTGAAGTCCTTTTTCTTTTCCTTGGCAAATTTCAAGGCTTGTCATCTCAATCAAAATTGAACACGTTAGTCAATTATTACTACTATAAATGCCTTCATGCTCCTACTAGGCGCTCTTGAACAGTCCCTTTCAAAATACAAAGGGGGAGCCCGTGTCCGGAACAGTTCTCAAGCTGACTTTAGATGCTCCGAAAACACAAATCAAGTCAAATCACATAAATATAAATTCTTAATCTATATCAGGATTCCAACTCGCTCGACCGCGCCCTTAGGGACCTGTTGTGCGTTTCCACTCGACTTTTTCAGGCATCTCTTAACCAGGGCAGAGTACCAAGGGACTGGAAAGAAGCTAATGTCACACCCCCTCCTATCTAAAAAAGGAGAAAAGTCTGACCCAGGAAACTACAGACCAGTATCACTTACCAACATCACATGTAAAATCCTAGAACACATAATATGTAGCAACATCATAAACCACTTAGACAAACATAATGTCCTCACCCCATACCAACATGGCTTTAGGAAATATAGATCTTGTGAAACACAACTAATAGGACTAATTGGTGATTTTTCAAAAGGTTTATATAATAGTGAACAAATAGATGCTATCTTACTAGATTTTTCCAAAGCTTTTGACAAAGTTCACCACCATAGTTTGATTAAAAAATTAAAATATTTCGGCATTAATGGTCCATTGCATCAGTGGATTAAAGATTTTCTGATAGGGAGAGAACAAACTGTAATAATAAATGGCTCTAAATCAACACCAATAACTGTATAAAATTCTTAAAAACCGAGGGAACATCCCAAACATGTAAGACAATTACATAAACATCTAATGTGTAATGCTGTTAAAATGTATAGTGTAATGTTATTTAAATCTATTGTGAAAAGCTATAAAATGTAATATGTAATGGTATTGAAAATATAATGTATAATGGTACATAAAGGTAATGTGCAATGATATATAAATGTAATGTGTGATGATTTCTAAGAAAAAAGTAAAGTTCAATGGTATACAAAGGTAATGTTACTCACTCAACCATATAGATATTTTCATAAAACAAAACTGTGTCTTGTGTGACTGTTAGCCTCATAGTGATATCATCAACGTGTTTCATGAAGAATTCATTCTCTGCTAGTGTCTCAACATCACCAGTGAGCTCTGCAGGCATGCTGTCATATGCTGTGGCAAATTCAGGATCTTTGGTAATATCCAACAGACCTTAGAAATAGAGAACACACAGAAAATTATGTAAGTGAGATTCATAACAAACGAATATTCACATTTGACTAGAGTAACACCTTTAGTTAAATCACTAAATTTAGAAAGCCTTCAGGATAGAAGACTCAAAAGTAAAGTAGCAATTATACATAAAACACTGAACCATAATCTTCAAATACAAAAACAAAATTTAATAAAATACTCAGAAAGACACAAAGATAAAGGCACATTTCTCATCCCATATGCTACGACAAATTTGTACAAGTACTCCTTCTTCCCTAGTGCTATTAGAGCATGGAATGGGTTGCCTGAGCTAGCCAGGAAAACCAGTGACTTTGCAGAATTTAAGTGATTGGTTAATTTGCATGACTAAATGCATGACGCGTAGGACGTAATCATCTTCTTTTTTGAAGTAACGTCTGTATTATAAATGATAAGAAAAAGACCGCCCCGCCCCCAGATCTCTCGTAAATAAATAGAGTATGGCGATATTAACACTGAATGTTCCGGGGGTCGAAGCGACACCTTCGATGTAGGGGATATAGGGTCACGAAGGTCACGGTCGGCTTTATATTGCCTCAATATTTCTCTTTTTTTTTTTTCTCTCTACTTTTTCTATCTTTCGGCATTATATTTCTTAGTAAAATGTCTTTTGAATTTAAACTGAATCTTTAAAATGAAAATGTGAACAAAGAGCAGATAACTATAATTAACCGTATTATCTCCCCTACAAATGTCGAACACTTAAAAATGTTATTTGAGTAATTATATCAATCGAGCCTGTAGGGTAGAGTCACACTGTGTAACGAGTTGTTTCCCTTCTTCTATCTAGATTTACAAAAATTCCAAACGTGAGTATTTTTTAAAGTGCGTTCATAGAAAAAAATATCGGGTCTAGAACAGGCATGTCAAACTCAATAAGGTGTATGGGCCACATAAAAACTTAGTATAACCTGAGGGGCCGCAGCCAAAAATCACTAGCAAAACAGCCTACTAGTTTTATGTAAATTAGAAACAATACAATAGAATGCAATAATTAATGGCATACCTGTCTCTTAGTTAGCTAGATTTGTAGCACATTTTCATAATTAAAAATTACTATGTTTAAGACCAAGACTGCTTTATTTTCGCGTTTACGCGTTTTTTTCGCTGTCCTAGAATTCTGGCTGCAAATTTCCGCAATTCAACGTACCGTTCAGGTAAATAACTGTACAATTTTGGCACAGCCACTTCTACATACTTCGCTTTAACAAAGAATCTGACTCAATTCTATCAGCTCTAGTTGCACATTACCAGTAGCATTTTCAGAAGCAAATGAAAATGGAGATACAAACAACGAAAATTCTTGCTCTTATGAAACGAAGTCACGAAAACGGCCAGTGGAAGCATCTACTAACGATTCCAGGTGTCAGACATATTTACCAAATGTTGGAGCCGTATTTTATCTTTTTGGTTCCTGACACGTTGAGAAGTGAACAAGATTTTCTATTCATATTTGATTTATCTACAGTAGTAATTTTGCTTGAAAGCACTTCACATAATCACACGCAGTTGTGACAATTTTGTCTTTACTTTGAAGTTTCAAATTCAAGTCTTGCAGGTGACCAATAAGATCAACTGTAAATGCAAAATCCTGAATCCATTCGTCAGTTTGGAAATGTTCAACAGGCTCACCTTTCAAGTTCAGAAACAATACAATTTCTTCACGCAGTGGAAAAAATCTCTTCAATACTTTGAAAGGAGAGCTAGCGGAGTTCTGTGTAGTGGGGAACACAATCAAATTTGTGTCCAAAGTCATCCAGAAACATTGAAAATTGTCGAGGATTTAAAACACGGGGACGAATAAAATTGAGAACGACTGAAAAACCGATCTGATGACATGTTGAAACTGTAATTGCTGTGCGCAGAATGTTTCTTGGTGAATGATGCACTCAAAATGAGCAAATTTAAATTTAGCATCAGTCTCTTTTCTTTTTGAAAGTAGCTTTGCATCAAAACCATTTCATTTCATGGTTGGTGCACCATCCGTTGTTAGACTAGCTAGCTTTACCAAAGATAAATTGTACTGCAATATCACCTCCTGTTATTATTCAAAACCATCCTCACTTGTTGTGTTATGCATAGAACAGAACTCAAGTAGCTCCTTATGTATCTCAAAATTCCGGTCACAGGCCCTTATGAATATAGCCAACTGTGCTACACCCGTTACAGCAATTGACTCATCGAGAGCCAATGAAAAGAATTCAAAATCCACTATTTTGTTTTTTAATTGTCCACGCAATCTGACGTACATGTCATTTATTCTATCTGCCACACTGTTCCTAGTTTTGCTATTTCTTTGAATACTTTTACCTTTTCTGGATAAAATTACTTCGGCAGCTTTAACGATACACTCCTTCATAAAATCCCTTTCACTAAATGATTTGCTAAGGCTTGCAATTAAGTTTGACCAAATGTTGCTGGCTTTCACTGCAAACCTAAATCTCGTTTTTCAGTTTAACAAATTCTATTTTCCAATTCAAGTAGCTTGTCATCTCTTATTTTCCAGCGTAATAGTTCAACATTATTTTGATAATTTTTGAGGTGGCCGAACGACTTGTTTGACATGCCTGGTCTAGAATAACAACATTCCAGGCTGAATGCTATCAGTCTGACGCAGACTTAATAGGAAATGAGTCTTCAAAAGTTGCGCATGAATGAGTAACACTTAAACAATCAAAGCGAATATATAGTTAGAATTGTGTACATATCTTTAATCCTAGTTTTATAGTAAATTCATTTCACTCTAACTTTAACTTTAAAAAATTAAAAATATGATGTCATTAAAACTAAACATTCCAATATTACCAGGCAAGTGTCCAGTCAAGCGTGAAATCAGTATATAAAATGTAATAACCATGCCCGATTATGTTATTTATGGGGGAGGTGCGGCGGTAATGGGAGAATTTGAATTCCTTGCTTTTGAACTTTATGTCACTGTAAATGTCGCTATCAATGTCACTGCAAATGTCACTGTTATTGAGAAACGACTTGAAAATTACAGCAAGCAAAGCAGGGGAAATAATACAAAAGACAGAATTAAAACAGAATATCGTTAGCGCCTGGTGAAGAAGAATAAAAGGGTCATAACATTATTTAAATGAATTTCATGCAGGCCCAACCCGCTCGGTATTACATAGACCTGAGTGCACACATATAAACACTGTGAACACATCCAGATCTTATGCATTCACACGGATGTAGCATGTTAAAGTTGTTTTTTCTGTCATCACATTTTTGAGGTTGAGATCTTTCATCTCTCATATTAAGAGTATGGGCCATTAAGATGTTTCATCTCTCATATCTAGAGTATGGGCCATTAAGATATTTCATCTCTCATATCTAGAGTATGGGCCATTAAGATATTTCATCTCTCATATCTAGAGTATGGGCCACTAAGATATTTCATCTCTCATATCTAGAGTATGGGCCATTAAGATATTTCATCTCTCATATCTAGAGTATGGGCCATTAAGATATTTCATCTCTCATATCTAGAGTATGGGCCACTAAGATATTTCATCTCTCATATCTAGAGTATGGGCCATTAAGATATTTCATCTCTCATATCTAGAGTATGGGCCATTAAGATATTTCATCTCTCATATCTAGAGTATGGGCCATTAAGATATTTCATCTCTCATATCTAGAGTATGGGCCACTAAGATATTTCATCTCTCATATCTAGAGTATGGGCCATTAAGATATTTCATCTCTCATATCCAGAGTATGGGCCATTAAGATATTTCATCTCTCATATCTAGAGTATGGGCCATTAAGATATTTCATCTCTCATATCCAGAGTATGGGCCACTAAGATGTTTCATCTCTCATATCTAGAGTATGGGCCATTAGATGTTTCATCTCTCATATCTAGAGTATGGGCCATTAAGATATTTCATCTCTCATATCTAGAGTATGGGCCACTAAGATGTTTCATCTCTCATATCTAGAGTATGGGCCATTAAGATGTTACTGGCTTGTTTAGGAAAAATATTCTTTTCTATTTGAAATGAAAGATTGGAATTATTCATTGAAGAGAATGAATTATGAAAAGAAAACCAATTGTGCTTTCCACGGAGTTATTCAACAGTAGAAACTGCATTTATTCTTTATGCCTTAAGTCCTATTATACATAAATATTTATTGATTATAAATATTTATATATGAATTTTTAAGATAAGTGAAACAAAATTATTATTCCATGTCCAATGTTGAAAAATTAGCTGAACTGTTAAATTCTAAATCTGTAAAAATACTATAAAAAAAAACAACAACAGTGTATTCTTAAAGTTAGTTCTACCTTTTTTCAGAAGTTAGCTCCTGCTATTGAACTTTATATTGTTTTTCTATATATACTATTATTACATAGATACTGGCTTGTTTAGGAAAAATATTCTTTTCTATTTGAAATGAAAGATTGGAATTATTCATTGAAGAGAATGAATTATGAAAAGAAAACCAATTGTGCTTTCCACGGAGTTATTCAACAGTAGAAACTGCATTTATTCTTTATGCCTTAAGTCCTATTATACATAAATATTTATTGATTATAAATATTTATATATGAATTTTTAAGATAAGTGAAACAAAATTATTATTCCATGTCCAATGTTGAAAAATTAGCTGAACTGTTAAATTCTAAATCTGTAAAAATACTATAAAAAAAACAACAACAGTGTATTCTTAAAGTTAGTTCTACCTTTTTTTCAGAAGTTAGCTCCTGCTATTGAACTTTATATTGTTTTTCTATATATACTATTATTACATATATAATTCTCATATTGCGTATTGCTATGTTGCTATTATTTGTAATTTGACCGCCTATGTAGCACTTGTGCTTTGTGGCAAAACAAATAAAATGGTTAAATTGTTCACAGGCAATTACTTTCATTGTAGGCTATGTGGCTTTAAAATTAAATTGACACGGGGCAACCAAGAAGTCACTTGTATTAAATAACGACATTCAGGGGACTACACTCTGGCTATTTCTCGAAGACACAAAACGATATCTCTTTTGTTTCCCTAATGTAGTTAATTCTAGAAACACCGGAAGTGACATAACAAACTATTTATAGTCCTTTCTTAGTCCTGCAATAACCTATTAGTCATTCTATTATTTGTAAATCCATCTCTTTTGTAGTCAACAAGGTTAACCCACTCATTGCCTATGAGACAAAGTGTAAGAAGTCGCCGAAGGTCATTCAAATTGGTTTGAAATTGAACGACATTTGAAGCAGATCTCATTAAACTTATGACTTGAGGCAGTTCAACGGTTTTCCTTATGTCTGTGTGTGTGTGGGTGTGTCTGTGTGTGTGTGTGTGTGTGTGAATGTGTGTGTGGGTGTGTCTGTGGGTGTGTGTGTGGGCTATACCATGTGTACGCTTTTAACTTTGGTCTTATTGTTTCAAACGTGTACATAGTACATGGAACTGAGTCAGGGCGTCTAAAGATGACTGATGACGTCGGGGTTCTTTATTGCTCAAGTACAAATGTTTATCTCAGAAATGAAGGTATTCTCTCTTTCCATCGGTGTTTAGACTTCAACATTTTCATAATAGCTTGCATTTGTTTTTTTGTTTTTTGTTGTTGTTGTTGTTGTTTACATGATAGGTTACCAGAGTAACAACAAACATTAGGGCTACGATTCATCAAAGACAGTCCCATGTTAGAAAGAATGAGGTTGTGTTGTGTGTACAGTAGTAATGGAAAGAGCCTGCCAAAAACAAACGTCATTAAAGAAAAAAAATACTAACACCTCATCCCAGGACCGTGTAAGTTCACACTAAACTAGCACCGACTTTGGCTGACTGGTGTGAGCATTCATGTCAGCTACAGCTTGCTCTATACCGGGATATATAATTCTGCTATTTTGTTCACAATCTTCTGATTTGAGGATAATATCGTATATCTTTTAGAGTTGAGGAATTGTCGAAATAATGATTTTGATCAAAAAAATTCACGTTGACGAGATTATACTTATCCAAATGTTTTGTTTCGGCTTTCAGTGATTACGAATACCTCAGATTATAAGGACTAGAAATACCTCAGATTATGATGAATATGAATGTCTCACATGATAACAGTTCAGAATGCCTCACATTATAGGACTAAGAAGGCGTCAAACTATAAGGACAATAAATGCCTTATATTATAAGGATTAGGAATACCTCAGATTACAAGGACTATTAATGCCTCAGATTATAAGCACTATGAATGCCTCAGAAATCTAAGGACTACTAGGCCTAATGTCTCGGATAATATCAAATATTGCAGGAAAAAAAACAAACAAATGTGCATAATTCGAACACTAGTTTAAAAATATTTTAATGTCATTTTACAAACAAGTAAAAACGTTCTTTTTAGAAATCTTTTTTTATTGTTTCATTAATTATATTTCCGATATTAATTAAGGTCTCATTGTGACCAGACCACAAAGCTGAGAAAACAATTTGAAGCGAAATGACATTGTTTTTTAAAAAAATCTAATATTTTTAAAATTATTAATTGCTTTCTTCTAAACAAAATGTAAAATAAAAACCAGTAATTGTTTCAATTTTTTAAGTCCTAGCCGTGACCGTATGTCAAGCAGCGGACGGAAGTAGGACATAATAACCTGTAAGTTAATCGATTCTTAAAAGCCTTCTAGTGAGCTAAGGTCTGAATGGGAATATGGGAGGGGCAGGTAGAGCGAGAAGCTATCATGTGAATGGCGGGTGTTTTGTCCTTTAGATAGAACTTTACTAAACGCTGAGCATTTAAAGGATTTCTTTTGTCATTTCAGTTTGAATTTGATCATTTGTATATGGTGGAATTTAAACAACAAATTTTTGTTTCCATACTGCAAGATATAGGCAACGCTGAAATGGTTTCAAGTTCATTCGAATCACAGAGAGAGCAGAAATTTAAAGTTAGAACTAAATAGTTGACAGAAATATATTGACGTAAATGTTCGATAATATTATTCATAATGATCGATGAATGTAAACGTCCTATATAGATCTTGTTTATAGCTTAACAAGATGACGTACATAACTTATACTATAACATCTTGTATATGACGTACTAGGTAGATATGAAACGAAGAAATAAGATTGTAGAAACGTGTGGGTTATAGAAATAAATGTCAAGATGTGACAGATTTTGTTTCATAATGTTTCAACCCTACAAGTAGAACGTGTTACAGACTAACGACACCTCCTGCATCGAATTCCTCTGCTACATCATGATGTCCTATGCAAACTTTCGCTACATCACGATGTCCTGATACAAACATTCGCTACATCACGATGTCCTGATACAAACGTTTACTACATCATGTTGTCCAGATACAAACTTTCGCCTTTGGAAAGACCACAGCCATACAGTATTTCATAAGAAGCGCACAAACACACACACACTGAGATTCAGAATTCTAAAAAAAAATGTAATCCCCAGGTATCAGAAAGAACACATTTGCAAGGGAGGGATGGGCTTTTTCTAAACAACGAGGCAAGAATGGCTGGGGCGACTTAAATTGTACTAAGTATTTCCTGCTACTGTGTCCATCAAGTGGACCCCCCACACAGGCACGCACACACTAGTGCTGTGTGATTGGACAGGTTTAGATGACAAAGACGTGTACTGGGGGGAGTCGAGTGGTCAGGTCATTGAAGTCCAGCCAAGGAGTGAAAACTACGTCACAAATATAGGCGCTATCTCTCCACAGAGCAGACGTGAACTCTATGGAACAACTGATGCTAGCTTGACTCATTTAAGAAAACTTTGAACATTGCAGTGCAGACGTACTGATCATTGTAATGACATCGTATACGTATTCAATAGGGCAGCACATAACTACCTAATTAGTCAATAGTTTTATGTATCTCTAATATGCAAGACAACTTTTTGTTCCATTCTAGCGATACAACTAAATATTAGAAGAAAAATACATTTTATGTATAACTAGAAGGAAGTAAAAAATAACTAATTAACCCGCAACGAATATTTGACTCTAATAACTAATGAATGATGGATTTAAGTTTTAAACCAAAAAAAATAATTTTTTAACCCACCTCAATTCCCCCTGCTGGTTAGGCATATGTATAAATCTACTCAGATCGCAGAGTATATAAAATTCCAATGATATTGATCTAGACTTTGAAGACGGAGAGCAAAGTGTTTTTTGCCTGTGTGGCCAGATAACTAGTAGGCTAATTCTTTTTCCAAAGATATAAAATTTCTAGGAAAATCTTTACAGCTGTATTTGAGATCCGTGTCCAACCTCCACCTAGATTTTACCAATGAATTGGCTAACTGAATAGAGTAAATGTAAAAAATAATCAAAACTGAACAAAAAGAAAACTGCGTGAACATATCAGTTCTTTTATATCTCAGCAACTGTGTAAGTTAAATGTCTCTTTATAACAATACGTCTATTCAACTCACACCATTATGGAACCTGGAATCTTATGAATTCAGATGTTGATCCAGATACAAACATCATTAATTATGAGAGTAGAGGACACTTTTTGTGTTTTTTCGAAACCACATCATCTGAAAAGTGACTCTGTTTCCAGGCAACACATGGCTAAAAGATTGTTTTTCACGTGCTACTAACTGAAAGATGTTAAGGTCAACCAATGAAAATAAATTGATATTGTCACGTGACTCTACGCCTAATTATATGGCTTTATAATCTACTTTAAAGAACTTTTTAATGTGAAGTTTTATAAATGGCTGTTTTATTGTGGTTTCTTTTTTTTTTTAAAAGCTTAAATTAACTTACTCCGTCTGTCCGTCCGTCCGTCTCAGCGGAATAATTCACACGTTATTTCTCCCACGTCCCATTATCGAATCAAGTTGGAACTTTGCGCAATTATTCTATGACAACACATGAATAAAAAAATACTAATTCTTAATCAAGTTGTCGTAAATAATTAATTTAGTTTCATATAGAAATGTACTTAACTAAGGGGAGATGAGCTTTGTGTAGAGAATTATCGCCGTACCGCTGTCGCATAATGTAAGAAAAACTGAAATGGACAAACCGAAGGGATAATAACAACTGACCTTACAGATTCCTTGAAGGCCGTTAAGATAGCTAAGAAAATTCTCGTGGCCTGTCAGAGGGCTGTACTGCTGCAGACCCCTGGGCCGGTCCTAGCGATTGCGGGGCCCTATGCGAAACTGATTGCGCGGGGCCTAGTTTGTGTGGGAATAAGGATAATAAGCGAAAATTATAATTTTGTATAAGAAAAAAATTCGACTTTGAATTTTATTCATTCTTTACTAAGTTACAAATTGCAATCTGTACTTTACGAACCTTGTAACCAATAATATTTAAATGCCAGTGGCTATAAAACTAAATAAAGTATTGGCACTTCCGATTAAGATAAAATTTGCCCGATTATTACATTTTATTACATGAAAGCTGACAATGCTTTTTTTTTTCTTTTATCGCGCGTAGGATTGGCGTTGTCCGCAATGAATGACACCCACATATGACAATTTTGACTATTTTTCATGAGATTTCAAGAGTTTTCAAGAGATTTTAATACATTCAGGAGATTTCCATGAGTTTTTTGTATATTTTTTTTGCCATTTAATAATTACACCTTGAATTAGCGCGGGGCCAATGAAAGCGCGGGGCCCACTGCGACCTCATAGGTTGCAGTGGCCTAAGACCGGCCCTGTGCAGACCTGCCACATCACCAGAAAATTCTTCAGTGGACACTGATAAAGGGACTACAATGAATACAATGAATAACGAAGCACGACCCTGGCCTTGCCAGAGAATGAATACTCGTTCGTTTCTAACATAATATTAATTTAGACTTCATTTTAGGGACTATCTATTTCAATGTTCTTTCCATTTCCATACCACATTTTTTTACATTAATTATGAGACGTTTTTGGTCAAAAGATAATTAAAATAAATGTCACAGTTTAGTATTTAAGTGGTAAATGGTAAATTGAAAATTTAAAACCTAATAAATTTATTTTATGTTCTAACTTTTTTATAATGTTCATCCTTTCACAAGAACTCAGTGTCGTTCAATAATAAGAACCTAATGTTCCTAAAACCAACTCATCTCACTGTTAGTCAGCCGCTCCATGTCGAGACAAGAACCTAATGTTCCTAAAACCAACCCATCTCACTGTTAGTCAGCCGCTCCATGTCGAGACAAGAACCTAATGTTCCTAAAACCAACCCATCTCACTGTTAGTCAGCCGCTCCATGTCGAGACAAGAACCTAATGTTCCTAAAACCAACCCATCTCACTGTTAGTCAGCCGCTCCATGTCGAGACAAGAACCTCTCAGTGTCCAGTTAGCCAGAACTTTTCCAGAATTAGTTTCGTACCCACACGTTGAACAGCTAAACTGTAATCTGAACTATTCTTAACAATTGTACATTCTGGAGAATTCATTGCAACTCCTAAGTCAAGCTGGACATTTTATTTTTCACAACTGCTAGCCGGAGTAACTATCGTCTCTAATTCTGAAACCACCTAGAACTAGGTCTTATTCTCCTAAGAAAACTTACACTCTCACGTGTGTATCTAACATTCTTTATCTAAATTTCTTCCCCATGAAATTTCTATTGCATCTCAAAATTACAAAGCCAGTTTTTTAGTCTGGATAAGACTCTCGTTGGTTCCCTGAATTAGTGCAAGAACAGCCTCAAGATCTTTCAGTATGACATACAATCCAGTAAATACACGGAGCAAGGACAGGCGTAAGAGAAATGACTAACCACAGTTAATCTAGTGGACTCCAGGAGTGGCCCACTGTTGGCGTGTGAGCCGCCATACTTGACATGATGTTACCAGACATGTTTGCTCATGTTTCAAAGATGTTGTCACTAAAGCAATTCTTTGAAGATGGGTTGCGCGTTTTGTGGCGTGCGTCCTCCTCCAGGCACGCACACATAGACTTCCGTTTGTTAATTTAATAACATTTATTGGGGCAAAATGGAAATGGAATCTTTAAAGAGAAGTGGGAGGGAGAGGGAACAGAGAGGCAGAGACAGACAAGGAGAGAAAGAGAAAGACATAGATTTTGTGAAGAGAAATAAGCCAGAAGAAGATTCAGAGAGAGAGAGAGAGAGAAAGAGAGAGAAATAGAGAGACTGGGAATGTAGAGAGAGGCAGTCATATAGCGAAAATAAGTGCCAGGGTGAGAGAGAGAGAAAGGGAGAGAGAACAAAAGAGCGTCGTAATGATTATCTTTATTGTTTGCTTATTTGAAAAATAAATGAACCATAATGTTTTTTTCCGTTTGACAGAAAATAAATGACAGAATAAGTTCCGACTTTAAACGACGTCAAAATGATTCGGCTCGATCCATTGTGCCATTTCCCAAGGCTAATGAAACCAGACAACCCAATAGAGACTTAGACGTAGTGAAGTGAAACAGGATCTCTCTACTTTCATCATTGTAAACGTTTAATTTCTTTGAACATTTGTGACATGTCACTGTATATTATTTATACTCGGCATGCTTTCTTGTAGAAATTAATTGATTATAATTATTATTGCTTTTGTCTAGAGAGTGTTCCGTGCTCCAATGGCATTCTCAGTGCGCGTTAGTTCTTTCTAGCTTGCATACACGTGCAAGGAGGATTCTAGATCCCTGTAGTAGACTACTTACCAGTATATACTACGGGCTACTGCATCATTTTCACATAGGTTCTTGTCTGCATTAGAATGTGGAGACATGTAACTAAGGCCTGGTTGCCAAGCCTTGTTTAATAAAAAATCCAACGCAATATTTTGGTCCAAGTAAAAAAATGATATTAATAATACTAATATAATGATTGTAATTAATAAATAAACATATTATAAGCTGACATGTATTAGGAAACAAAAGACTAAGTGAACGTTATTTTTAGGACTCTTTCAACTTAGTCATCTCCCTTGCTATTCAAGCCATTTCCTAAATAGACGGCAGGGACGAGCTAAAGGTTCAGCTATGCACAAAATGAGTTTTGCATCGACAACTGATGCTCTTTACTGGACTATGCGCCGAAAGTAATAAAAAAGTTTCAATATATCATTTGTTCCTCTTTGTAAATAGCCCAAAGCACACTTAATGAATGGTGGACAGGGGCATTCTATAGATATTCAATTTGTAACGCAATTCGAAACTTCTCCATTGTTTTATCAACGACCCATCACTACATGACATTAGGTAAATTCCTCTTTAGAAATTTTAAAGTGAAAGGTTTTATTCTTAAAATGCTCACTTGAGAGAGAGAGAGAGAGAGAGAGAGAGAGAAAGAGAGAGAGAGAGAGAGATTACATTATAAAAGCTAAAGGGAGTGAACCGTTGGGTACACCTTTATTGTCAACACAAGATTTAACTCCCTTTGCTCTAACGTGCTCAACGCGACTTCGGTAGATTGGATTTCCTCCCATTATGCTATTATTGGAGAAGAAAAAAAAGGGAGAGAACAAAAAAAAAGGAACATTGGTGTACGCTAGGAAGAAAGCTGAAAGTCCAAAATGTTTCTTTAATTCAGAATGTTTTTTTTTTCATCTTGAGGTAATGTAATTATTGTATAAGCTGCTGTTACAATTGCAACTTACAATATTAAAATTGTATAAGCAGCTGTTACAATTGCAACTTACAATATTAAAATTGTATAAGCTGCTGTTACAATTGCAACTTACAATATTAAAATTGTATAAGCTGCTGTTACAATTGCAACGTACAATATTATAATTGTATAAGCAGCTGTTAGAATTGCAATTTACATTGTTATAATTGTATAAGCTGCAGTTATAATTGCAGCTTATAAAATATTTTCTTTTACTTCTGCCCTCTAAATAAAGTCTATTTTACATCAAAAATCTTAATTCGGGAGATAAAGCATAACAAGAAAAACATTTTAAAATTTATTTTTTTAAAGACTATTATAAAACTTGAAATAAAAAATAATTCTTTTTTTTTTTACTGAAGACTGGAATTAAACTCATACTGTGGCACCGTCAGCTCAATGAACCAACGATGCTACTCACTAGGTCTGCGGACATTGTGTAATTGTGTAATCATTTATTGGTAATCTCATTAGATTGTCTTCTAGAACTAGATCTGGATCTAGACTTCTGATGTAGAACTCTTAAGATCTAATCAAGATCTACTTCTAGATCTAGAATCTATATGTAAAGTTTACGTAAAAATATAACCAAAGCTTAGATGATCTATCAATAAACTGAAAGGAACTTTAAATTTGATAAACAACTCAGTTATCGGTACACTACGGCTGACTACGCCATTTTTTAAAGCCAGATTTTAATTTATTTCTTTTTTTTTTACTTTGAAAAATTATAATGGTCAAACTAGAGTTTTCCCCATGTGGTCAACGAGCTAGTCATTCTTTTCATAGCGATATACATCAACTCTTAAATTTTTAAGGAAATCGTTAGAGCGGTTTTTTAGATCCGTATCTAGGTTCCACCTTCCACTCCATGATGTTCTGACTTAAATAGAGCTACTGTAAAAAGCGCGTTGGAGTGTAAGTTACACACATTTCCACTATGTGCGTACTATCATGTTGTGTTGTTGTTTTTTTGCATCGGATTATTTTGTTTTATTTTTATGGGATGCGAAGGCGAGTGGCTGGCTACCTGATAGAGGTGGTAAGTTTAAACCCGATGAGGACAACTGGACCATTCAATGTGAGTTAAGTTGTCTTTGCTAGACCTCTAAAAGCAGCAGCTATTTAGTAAATCAGTGCTTGTCAATATATTCTCCTCCCCCCCCCCCCCGGCCCAGAAATCACAAAACAAAAATTTTGCACCAACTTCACAAAATGACATGCCTATATTTTCATTTCTAAACCTTATTTTAGTATATTATGGGGAAAAAATACGTTATGCAAAGCTTTTGCTCAAAAATATGTTTCTACGCCTTTGGATGATAACATTGACTAGTCCTTGTCTCACAAATGATAAGAATAGCCTGTTAGTATTACTAGTACACGCTATTAGCACACAGTTCACCCAAATAGGTTGAATACGTTTCAAAATGAATTCTTGGTGTATAGTGTCACATGGCCCATTATAGTTCAGAGTTCTATGCCTTGATAGTAATATTTAGACAGTCATAAATAATTTTGTATACAAACCTTTTTGGTCTATCAGATTCAGAGTAGTTTATTAAGTGTTGCTGTTTAATGAGTAATTTCATGTTCATTGTTTCATGCATTATTGCTGCGTTACTTTTTACTCTTCTGGCATGTCTTGATGTTTATTTCTTTTTATTAATAGCGTTACTGCAGTGAAATGTGAATACTTTTTTTTTGTTACAAATCTCTCAGCCTTTTTCTTTCAGCATGTCTGTTCTAGTTTCTTTATGTTTTCTTGAGTTGGTTGGTTTCCAAAATGGGGGATGCAATATTTTTCTAACCAGGTTAAATAGCATTTTAGTTTTATGTTTTTATTTGCGAGTTTGTGTCTCCTCCACACAAACTGTCTTTGTAACCTTGTTTGGTTTAAAACTATCTGAGCTACACGTGAAGGCCAGGAGATATGAGACGCATGTCAGGGAAGCCTTTTATAGGCAGTGGAGTGCTTATGTCCGTTACCACTTCCGGCAATACTAACCTTATGTCAGTTAGAAATACAAAGATGTTATAAGTTACAAATAATTGTTTTAATCAAACGTTATTCTCATTCAAGAATCACATGATGTGTAAACAAAAATAAATACTAAATGGAACTAATTTTTAGCTGCCCTCGAAAGGGGTAAAGACGCTATTAGTTTTGTGCGAAATGTCTGTCCGTCTGTACGTCCGTCCGTCCAATTTAGATCTCGTAAACTACAAAAGATAGTGAAAATCCGACGTCATAATATTTTAGACCATTCAAAGTTATGATGCAACTGCTACTTTTTTCTTTTCTAAAAGCGAAAAATCTAATTTTTTTAAAATCACTTATGCAAGCAGTTTTTTTCATAAAAAATACACCACTTCTACAACTATTCACTATTTGATTTGATTTGATTTTTTATTTTGATTTTGATAGTCCATATATCACAAACAGTAACGAACAATGGAGGCTCTTTATTAGGGGATATGACTATTTAACATATTTTTAACACATTTATGCAAACTGTTTTTGTTTCTTTTTACATTTGTATTGCTAAGTTAAGTAAGCTCTGTTATACTAACTACTAAATTTACACGAAAAAAAAAATTACTTTTTTTTTAAAGAGAAAAAAGCTATTTAGTATGCAAATAAGTTGGGCATATATATATATATATATATATATTTACGAAATGATTTTTTTTAAAATTTATTTTGAGGAATTGAGATTGACCATCTACAAAGCAATTAGATCAATTAGATATTCATTATAAGACATCAGCTAGGCCAGGTTCACATTTAACTTCACATTCACTTTCACCTATCCTTTGGTTTGTTGGACTGCTGGGGCACCACACAAAATCTGTCAACCTTCACTCTCCATTCCTCTCTGTCATTTGTCTTTGATCAAATTTAATTCTGATGTTCTTTCTACAAATATTGATACCTTTTTACCTGCCTGGGTGGATCACTTCGGGGGCTGATTTTGAGTTTGTGTTTCCACACAAACTGTCTTTGTAACCATGTTTAATTTTTCTTTGTACGTAGGTTTAAGCCAAGATGAGGATGAGTGCGGAGGCTGCTGGTCGGAAATGGAAGATGTTCTAACAACAGCTTCAGATTATCTCAAAGGAGACTTTTACAGACATCGAGGTTTGGCTTGCTGACATAGAGAACAATTAATACATTAGACCTTTGTTTACATAGCAACTAGTGCTTCATTTAAATTCTAATTCTTATTTTCAACTAATTAGTTCGTCGGGAAAGTATTTATTGTAGGATGACAAGGCTTTCCATTCCTGGTTTCCCTTTTGTTGTTTAATGTTAATTGATCAATTCCAAACTTAGTTCTTCACATTTAGATTCACTTTATATTTCTTATATAATTCTCTTCATGGCTCAAGAGTTTGGACACCACGTTAAGGAAAGATCACTCTTTTATTTCTGCAAGTCGTTGGACTAGAGTTACCCTACGAAAAAAAAAGAAAAAAAGGGGGTGGGGGAAACAAGTAGTATTCAGTATTCAAAGAATGAATAAAATGCATAGACAAATTTATTTTCTAATACAAACTCTTAAATTTCACTTATTATTCGCTTCCCTACCCAAAACTTGGCCCCACGAAATCCGTTTCGCATAGGGCCCCACATTTGTTAAGTCCGGCCCTGCTATTTAGTGACCTGTAAATATACATAGTAGATCATATATAGTAGATTACTTGTTCTCTTTCCATGACTTCTTGGTCACAATGGTTAAGTCCGGCGGTGTAAAATGTTTGCTTGTAAAATGTTTACATGTTTCGGATGTTCCTTCAGAGTTGACGATAGTTTGTTTCCTAGTCCAAACCTCCCGCAGGACGAAGGGGGATGGAAAACGCCAGTCCTACGCGTGATAAATAAAAATGGCATTTTTTTTTTTTTTACGTGAGCTAGAAATAAAAAAAAAGAGTGATCTTTCTTGGTCAGAACGGTCCGGCCCAGCTATTTTGTGAATACTTGTTCTCCCCCCCCCCCCCCTTTTTGTTATCCGCAGAAATAAGAGAGTGATCTTTCCTTTACTTCTTTTTTTTCATCCAGACTCTTCAGTGATGAAGAGAATTATATATATATATATATATATATATATATAGAGAGAGAGAGAGAGAGAGATTGTAAAGTTACTCTTTAAAGTTATCTGGAGTTAGCGGTCTCCAACCATCAGTTACATTCGTGTGTGTGTGTCATAGAGAGGGAGAGAGAGTGTTACATTCGTGTGTGTGTGTCATAGAGAGGGAGAGAGAGTGTTTGAGCTGGAAACTGAATCATTGTTAACCAACGTATACACACACACACACATAGGACAGCAAACAAACTCAAGTATATGTCCCAGGCCTAACTAGCTGCATGTTCATAAGAGATTGAAGGTCCGGCGAGACAGTTTGTGTCCATGTATGTCAGGTCATAAAATATAGAAAATCAACCTTTATTGAAAATGTTATCTGCGGATTAATTATAACTAGAAGGCCGAAAATTGCAGCTGCTAAAAATATTGGATTTATCACATTTGAAATATTTTTTTATCTGATGAAAACTCTCTGATGAAAACTGTCCTAATAATGTATATAGTTCGTCCATCGTGTTTCGATGATGGCATATACCTTGAATTCTGGACTTTATTTCCTAGAATTGCTCAGATAGTGGAAGACATTTCTACTTGCAATACCAATGACTGTCAGTGACAACATTAAGCATGACATCATAAGGACAAACACAGAGCTAACCTCACTTACTGAAAAGAGCCTCGTTTCCCTAGTTGGTCGTAGAGTCCAGCACATTCTAAACAGGACACGCTCTGTTGTCGATCAAGCTTAGAACTTGACGTAGTAACATACAACCAGAATATATTTCAAACAATGACAATAGAAATGAAGAAAGTTACTCGTGTATACAAAAAGTATATCAAAAAGTATAGAATTATTTCTACCATACTACGAATACAATATAAGGAAAAAAAGTCTAAAAACGTTTCATTCAATGGAAAAAGTTTTTATTTTACAATCTCTATTCTTCATTCTGTTTCCTTTTAGTTTGGCCTGAATAAGATCATTTTAATTAATCGATTGGGATTTAGTTGGTACTGCTGATAGACGTTACGGATGAATGAATAATGGGGCAAGTAATTGCAGAAATATCTGCCAGGAAACCTTGAGCGTGGATGTGAACAATGACCAAATATTGACCAGTCCAGTGGATGGACCTATGAAAGACATATTATGACATCATTGTTCGTCTAGCGATTACGTAATTTTGAGTAGAAATAAATATGTTCTCGTTTTTTACGGAATGAAAATGTACATTTGCGAAGAACCACGCGTGTTTGAAATCAATAGGTCCACGTCATTTCAAAGTGAAGACAATGACATATTCCATGTTGTAATATAAACATTAGAATTCTTGTTTTAAAATCTGTTTCACTGATAGCTTCTTCTAAGGGGTGGAGTTCTGGCGCTTGTTCAAGAGCGAATTTTATTTGATCACTACACATCGTCAATGTTAATTCCTCTAATTCCGTCTTCTGTAATGCTTACACCAGTGATATTCATAATCAGATCCGTATTTAGACTTGAAATGGCCCTAAGCAATTTGAAATATGTGGCCATTTTTTGGCCAGTTATAAGTCCATATATATATATATATGTCAGTGCTAAATATTTCTTCGGGGCCTTAAGCTTATAGCTTGTGTTGCCTATTGGTAAACCAGGGGGCCTAAGCTATAGCCTGTGTTGCCTATAGGTAAACCCGGAGGCCTAAGCTATAGCCTGTGTTGCCTATAGGTAAACCCGGGGCCCTAAGCTATAGCTTGTGTTGCCTATTGGTAAACCCGGGGGCCTAAGCTATAGCCTGTGTTGCCTATTGGTAAACCCGGGGGCCTAAGCTATAGCTTGTGTTGCCAGTTGATAAATCCCGGCCCTTTTATAATCATTAACATGTAGAGTTTGGGTTGGGTTTAGGCCTCGCGCGAATTTTAGTGATAGTCCAAATCTCAAGTTCCCAACTCTGCCTTATTATGCAAACAAGTTCACACTATATCTTGCACTTGCAGATCACGTGACTGAGCACGAAAGACCTAGAGCTTCCAGGAGGTTATCGTATAGCGTCTTCAGGAGATCCTTGGACTCCAACAGTGTCGAGTGTGACTCATGCTGGATTGTATTAGAAAGGCTTAGAACATACATTCAAAACAGCAGAGACAAAGGTAATAGGCTACTGTGGTATTTTATTTGAAGCTATACAAATGTATGGTAATAAGAAAATTGTTTTCAGTTATATTCTAAATTTGTTTTTTATTTCATGTTTGTATATATCTCAATTTTTAATCAAATATATGTAGGCCTACAAGCAAATGTTTTAATTTGGAAAAATGGATTTAAGCCTATAATCTATTCTGATTTGATAGCTTCATTCACACTATTTTTACATCGACACATTCGCTTTACTTATGACATTATTATTTCGTTTAACTGTTTACAAAACACTCTCAATAACTATATCGACAGTAATGAGCAAATAAAGACCCGCGGGTCGCGGGTAACATATGTCTAGTCTATACTATAAAGTAGAATGTGAGGTGTATGTATGTATGTATGTATGTTACTTATAGACATCGAAACCGCTTGACCAATCTTGATAGAACTAGGCAGGAATGTTCCTTGGGTACTAACTTAGACCGTAGTGTATGTATTGTAGCCCTAAAACAAACTTAAGACCCTGAAAAAAAAAGTTGTCCGACTCTATGAAAGCTATAGTATTTTATGGATCTAGGCCATGTCTACAATGTTGACATGAGAAAAGATCGAAAGGATTTAGACCTAGATCTAATTTTAAGAAATACACTTTGCGCAGATAGTTTTTTACTTTGACATATGAAAATACAAAAGAAGATCCATTGATTTCATTATATAATAAAATTAACCTTCAATTTTGTGTTTCAAAAGCATTTTTTACATAAATTAGTTCATGATATCTGTGACTACAGATTTCCTGACGAACATTCTTCATTCTTTCATTAGACAATACCGTAATGAATCGCGTACTAAATATTAATTCGTTTCATTGTTTACTTTATAATCCCATCCCTAGATCTAAAACTCTAATTCAACTCTAAGATGATAAAACTTCTCTTCGCACAGATAGTTTTATACTTTAACACTAAACATATTAATTAAAGTCCATTCATTTCATATTTTGATCAAATAAACATTTGAAGTTTGGTTTTCTAAAGCTACATTCGTCTACGAAAGCTGCGAAGCTGAGTTAAAGGCCTAGATCTATATTCATTAATGAATCGCGTACTAAATATTATTTCGTTTAATTGTTCACTTTATAATCCCAATCATTTAACAAAGCTATCGCTCTTTTCGTTTTTAATAGATAAGAATGTATCGAATTCGGGTAAACCCATTTTCGCAAAACTAATTTTATTTTCGTAGCGAAAGAGAAATAACGTGAAAGGATCATTAGCTACGTTTAACATACATCTAAATTCAATCCACTAGATTATTCAAAAGCATTTTTTACATAAATTAGTACTTTATATCTGTGACTACAGATTTCCTGGCGAACATTCTTTCATTAGACATTACTATTACCAAATGGTTACACATTAACACATCTCTCTACTGAGTCTATTCCTAGACCTAGGTCTACAACTCTTATTGAACTCTAAGATGATAAAACTTCTTTTCGCAAAGATAGTTTTATGCTTTAACACATAAACATACTAATTATTGCCCATTCATTTCATATTTTAATCAAATTAACATTCAAATTTATTTTTCTAAAGCATTTTTAATACATTCGTTCGCTGTTCGCTAAAGCTGCGTTGCCGTGTTGAGATAGGCCTATATTCATTCATGAAGAAAAGTTCACGCATGCTCAGCACAGAATGAACTCTATAAAAGCCAATTTTTAACTCTAGATTAGTGTAGATTTAGATCTATGTCTACCTCAAGATCTACTTTATACTTTATACACATGAACATACAAAATTTAGTTTATTCATCTCAAATTTTAATCAAATATATGTAGGCCTACAAGCAAATGTTTTAATTTGAAAAATTGAAAAAAAAAAAAAAAGATTTAAGCCTATTAGCTATTTTGATTTGATAGCTTCATTCACACCATTTTTACATTGACACATTCGCTTTACTTATTACATTATTATTTCGTTTAATTGTTTACAAAAAACTCTCAGTGACTATATCGAAAGTAATGCGCAAATAAAGACCCGCGGGTCGCGGGTAACATATGTCTAGTACAAGGGTCGGCAACCTGCGGCTCGCGAGCCACATGCGGCTCTTTGGATATTAAGCTGCGGCTCTTTAGTTCCATACTCAAATATTATTTATTTTATCGAAAAAAAAAATTGAATCGATTAACTAAGATCAGCCACTTGTACTCACTTTTCACTGCACCCCCTCCCCGTGTCTTCAAATGTAACATATTTACAGGAGGAAGAACTCAACTTTCTTCTGTCTTATCACTTGATATAGATGTGTCTTGCGACAGACAAGACATGACACAAGTTGGCTTTTTTTGTCAGGTATATGTCTTTCCAAGGATTGCTACCGCTCTCATGACAAACTAGAGGAGAAGATTTGGCGAATGCCGTGCAAAAATGCCTTTAAGATAATAAGATCGATTTACATAAAATCCTCTCAAAAGCAACTGATGAAGCCAGAAGTATGACAGGAAAAAATAAAAGAGAATCTCCACGAAATTGTTACGTTTCACTGCTTAATACACTAAGAAGGGCTTGTCAAAAGCACCATTGTTAGTTAAAAGAATTCTGAAATGAAATGGAGACTCAGCATTCCAACCTCCTTGTTAACAATAAAATGCGATTGCTTTCTACTGGTATGGTGTTAAATCTTCTAGCTTTGTGCTTGAATAAAATAAATACATTCCTAAATGTGAAAGGAATTAATCACCCTGAATTAGAAAACGGCAAAAGGTTACAAAAATGTTACGTTATGATGGATATATCAGCAAAAGTAAATGAGACGAATGTAAATCCACAAGGAAATGGAAACCCAACCGATGTTTTGGTAGATGATAAGAGCGGTGGCTGAGCAGTAAAGCGCTTGGTTTCCGAACCGGGGTCCCGGTTTAGGATCCTGGTGAAGACTGGGATTTTTAACCTCTGGATATTTTTTTGCGCTTCTAAATACACCCAACTCTAATGGGCACCTGACATTAGCTGGGGAATGTAAAGGCGATTGGTCTTTATGCTGGCCAAGTGACACCCTTGTTAACTGTGGGCCATAGAACGAGATGACCTTTTACACCAACTGCTCTTTAGATCGCAATGTATGAACGGGGAACTTTACTTTACTTATTTAGAGCGGCAAATGACTTCATGTTCACTTTCTAAAGTAATATCACGATAAAACCAATGCAACTGTTGACAGGAATTACGTTAGCACAGTTATTTTTTTTTAAATTACAGATAAATTTGTTGAGAGATTTAAGCATTTCAAAACCATCAAAACCACTCTAGCATTCATAGTTAATCCCCTTAACACAACTATTAATGAAATCCACATTGAGCCATTTGGAATTGATAGTGGACTTTAAAAGTAAAGCTTTGTGGAGTGGAGAATTTACAGAGTTGAAAATCAAGTTAGAAGTCCAGAAATGTAGGTAACACAACAAAAGTGGACATCTTTCAAACAAATGCTGCAAGTTGAGACACTTATATTCGACGCATGGAACAGTCTTTCAGATTGCTACAGTGAAGTGAAATGGTTTGCAATTGGAAAGCTAACTATCTTCGGATCGACATATTCGTGCGAACAAGTGTTTTCTTGCATGAACATAATTAAAAGTAAAGTAAGAAGCCAACTAACAAATGAAAATGTAGAGACGTGTTTGAAACTAAAAACAAGCTATGAGCCAAATTTATTCAAACTTTCTTTAACAAAAGCCATCACTCCCATTGAATTTGTTTGCTCAATTGTTTTATTATTGAAGTACAAGTTAATGTTGTATGTAAATGTTTATTTTTTTACTATATTTACTTCCGTGATGGGTAATTATCTAATAATGGTGTACATGTAAATTAGGAGTGAGTCTGGTGTGAATGTACACTTTGGTTTCTTATAGTTATAATGTTTTTTGTTTGGTGTAATGCACAAATTGTAAGACAGATTGCAATGCGGACAATAGAGATTATTATTATTATTTATATTATCTAATTTGTTGTGAAATACACTAGTCACATATAAATAAATCCCGGTATATTTTTTTCATTATGAATAAATAGATTCGTTTTATTTATCAAAGAACTTTTATTTATGCAAGTACTATTTATAGTAGGCAAGAAAAAAAAAACACTTTGTGGCTCTTTAAAAGCTTTGAAATTAAGTAAATTGTAATTTTTGGCTCTTCCGACTCCAAAGGTTGCAGACCCCTGGTCTAGTATATATATAAATCTGAAAAGCTTAGAAATAGGACAGAAGATAGGGAGACAAGTTTTAATAGAGTCCATGATTGAGTTTTAGTAGAGTTCATGATTGAGTTTTAGTAGAGTTCATGATTGAGTTTTAGTAGAGTTCATGATTGAGTTTTAGTAGAGTTCATGATTGAGTTTTAGTAGAGTTCATGATTGAGTTTTAGTAGAGTTCATGATTGAGTTTTAGTAGAGTCCATGATTGAGTTTTAGTAGACTTCATGACATTAAGTAAAGTTTATGACATTGTTTTAGTACTGTATCGAGATGTAGGCATATTGGGAGAATGGGAGAATGAATAAACAATCCAAAGTTTCTATCTACCAGGAAGAAAGAAAAGAAATAGATAGAGAGTAGAATAGTTGAGAAATTGACCAGCTGTAACCCCACTTTTAAGAAAACGATGTTTATTACAAGCTTACCGACTTGATCAACATCTAATAGTTCGTCACAGAAGAGAACACAATAGAATGAGACAACACATTTGTTCCGGAAGCTAAAAATTAGGGACTAGTGAGAGTTGTCCTTGTGGAACATCATCAGAGAATGCTGACCAAGACCTTCAAAGATGCATAATTTATCGAGATGCCTAAACAAGACACAGGTCTTGAAACCCTCTATAGAACAAAAACTCCACGAAGAGCGATCAGATCTGGAAAACTGTGCGCAGTTCATGGAATATTATGAAGTACTCGCCTGAGACCTCCAACATCTAACTGAGCACCGAGAGGAAGAAGAAATGTGGACGTAAAGCGTGTCTTTAACTTCAAGCAGATATTCCTTGAGAATAATCGTTGACAGAGTGCAACAGAGTTCACAATAATACAAGTTTCATTATTATTAGTCTTTGTTATTGTTTTAAAATCAATTGTATTTCGTAAGTTACTCTTCATATGTTGATTGTTTTCTTGATGATTTCAATCTGTCATACATTACCATCCCTTAAGGACTTTCATTTGTGTTCTTTTGATTTGTTCTTCTTTGCATTTCTATTTCTGCCGCAACCTTTTTCCGCTGTACAGAGGCCTATCTTTTGTTGATGTTCTGTTCCCAGCATTTTCTGAGAGCCTGTTTAGTATTCTTGTTTTTGATACTGTATTTTGAAGAAAGTCTTAAAAGGCTCTCAGAACTTTGTGGCATGGTGATGCCACCTGAGTTTACGAGTATTTACGGAGTAAAAGAAGACTGTAGATTATATGTACCTAATAGTTTACCAAAGACTCTTCAGTCAAATACTTGCCATGATTAACAAACGCATTAGCCATATTCTGTGCGTTTGTATGTGTTTAGGTTGAGAATTATTATATTATTTTGCTGTACACTTTATGCCTAATAAGGCAACACAGTCATATAACACTATATTTTAGCTCAACTTTTTGTGCTTGTTTTTACAGATGTATCTAACCTTGGGCACCTCGTTAAGAAAGGTGAGTTTTCAACATGTCTATTACTTTTACTATTACGAAACTAAAGCTACATTTAAGGTTAAAGCTCAGGTGTGAAATGTCTTTACAACATTTGGGAAAGTTCTATAGCCTGTCTCTGTATTCAATACATACAAGATTTGCAATCACTTTACACCATCACTTTACACCATCACTTTATACAATCACTTTACACAATCACTTTACAACATCACTTTACACCATCACTTTACACCGTCACTTTACACAATCACTTTACACAATCACTTTACACAATCACTTTACACAATCACTTAACACAATAACTTTACACCATCTTTTTCGTTGGGAACTAGTAAGCAATTATAATACTTTTGCTTGTTGTTTTAGAAAATAATGTTTCAATTTGACATGTCTCATTTGACATTTGTCTGATTTGACATTTTGACATTTGTCTGATTTGACATTTGTCTGATTTGACATTTGTCTGATTTGACATTTGTCTGATTTGACAAAAGTCTTATTTGACATTTGTGTGATTTGACATTTGTCTGATTTGACATTAGTCTGATTTGACATTTGTCTGATTTGACATTTGTCTGATTTGACATAAGTCTCATTTGACATTAGCCTGATTTGAAATTTGTTATATGATTTGCTTTTCGTTTCAGCAATGTTGAACAATGGCTGGGTGTAATTGTCAAGCAATCTTAAATAAACTTACATTGAACTATTTGACATCTCGACAACACACGCCAAGACAAGAAATTAAATCTCCATATTTTTTTTTGGACGAGACCAACTTTTTTTTTGTTTTGAATATTGAAAACGATATAATGAAATTGTTTTGTCGCTGGGTGAATGTAGTGTAAGAGAGATTGTTTTGAATGGAAGGCTGTTTTATTAAAACGTACACAAGTGTATCGACGTCACCTATTTTTACAGCCTATAGTAGACTGGTTTAGGTCTAGAACATAAAATAGGGTGTAGTGTTGGTTTGAAAATGTAGAGTTAAAAATGGAATGAATATTTGAAGAGAAAAAAACATAATCAGATACACATTTAGTAAAATGGTATGTCTACATGCTTTCAAAAGATGTCTTGTAGAAACAGTTCTTTACAGAGCCTTGTCTCTGTTACAAGAGCAATGTCTTTTTAGATTTTAATTGACAATATTATGAGAATTACATAAACTGCCATACATGTAAAAGTGTGCTTTAAACAAAATTAAAGATTTACTTCACTTTAAGGAAGTACTGGATCTTGCGATGATATTTTCAACATTTTGTTTATTGCATCTCCTTTGTTGGTCCACTCTCAGACACACACACACACACACACACACACACATCAAATAATTAAGAGAATGATAAACGCAAATTGTTTCGGTTGACCTAATATAAGAGAAGCTTTTTTTGGCATTGTTTTTAGAATTTGTATAACTGTCCCATCAAGAAGGACTGTTAATCAACAAAAACTGAATCCTCGTAGACAAGAAAATTACTGTACATGGAAACAGGTAAAGTTTTTAAAAAATGATTATCGATTGAGTGAATATATGAGATGTATCAGTGTTTTGAACATATCTATAGACAAATTATTCATCTTGGTTTTAGGCGGCTGTCTTCTGTTTACGGTAGTTGAACATTTTACCTTTGAATTTGATATAATGTTAAAATCCTTCAGATAATAAATCAGTTCAGATGTTCAAATGTTTATCCCAGTGTTTGACCTTTTTTGTTTTGCCTCATTTTGAAGTTGTTGTTTTTTTTTTGTTTTGTTTTTTACATTGTTGCATCAATTTGACTGTCTTATTTTTATATGAATCATTTTGACCACGTGATCTTAAAAATGTCTTTACTTTAAGCATCTATTTCGGGTTCTATTTTGTGACTATCACTGACATCTGTTAGTACAATCAATATGTATCCTAGCTTTGGTAGCAACTACGATCTTGGAAATGGAAATGAATTTATTTTCAGAATATAAAACGGCGCATAGTGACCTAGCATAAGTTTGTGGCCATACATTTATTGTTGTACGAAACTACTGTTGTGGTATTTACCAGCTCCATAAAGCATAGTTTTGTTTAGACCTTTCAAGACTGATTGTCATCTTGTGCTGTACAAACATTTTGTAGTTTACTATCTATTACAAATTAATTTTAGAACAATTAATTTTTATCTTTTTACAGACTGTACATAATGGGTTTTTATTACTGAGGCAGGAAAGGCTTGTTACAGCTGTTAGAGCTGTTAGATTCAGAGGATGTTTTAGAATTTAACTAGCCGGATAGTACATGCGGCCTGGGTTTGTGTATTTCTAAGCTAGTGGACTGGATTGAGATGTATGTCAAACATGGCGAATGTTCCCTGAATATTAAAAAAAAATTTTGCCACGACAATGAAAGACAATGGGTTTACCAGTTCAGACGACATATTCATATCTAAAATATTGTGAAAACGTGTTTACCCGATCTGTTAAAAAGTTTCTTCTTTTTAATAGAGATGAATTTAGGTACTTTATAAATTTTATGGCCCTTCGGTCTCCACCATGATCTAAGGAACATTTATGCCAAGTTTTATTTAGATTGGTCAAACAGTTGTGATTTCTATGAGGGACATACATACACACACACACATACATACGTACACACTCCTTACATTCTACTTTATATATTAGATTTAAAGGCGGGATTTATCAAAAACGTTTGGAGGATATACTCCACATGCAGTAAGAAGAGATCCTGGTTTTGGAATCTGTAACGAAACTGATGTTTTTATCTGCTTTTGGTTTCGCCCAATATATATATATATCAAAGCATGGACGTGATGAAGAGAGATTTGTTTCACTGTTATTGAATTGTTCTATTATTACCGTAATTTGTCTACTGTATATATATATATATATATATATATATATATATATAAGTACAGTACCTAGAATCATGTAGTAGCTTAATTGCTTTCAAATAGTATAAAAATACTTACATAAATAAACCGTTTCTATTTAGAGGATTTTGGTTATGACTGGTAGTTTAGGACGTGACCAATGAGGACTCAGTGTAAACACATTCCTTAGTTCATAACAAAAAGGTTTTTCCTTGTTTGAAACCCAACTCGCCTATAACAGCCCTATACTTGTGGAATTAACTTAATTAGAAGTAGCTCTATTAATTAATATCCAAACATATCTCGACTTGCTTGGATTGTTTAGAGACTTGTACAGAGTAAATATAAACTTCCAAACTTGAATGGACATGGACACAACCGAAGATTGCGAAGTACTGTAGCGGCTTTATGCTCCACTAAGAGTCAAACTGATTTAGTGAGTCAAAGTGTTCGCAAATTGTTGATTATCATTGGTTCAGTGCACACCTAGACAGCATGTTTCCACAAAAAGGTTGAGTATCATTGGTTCAGTGCACACCTAGACAGCATGTTCAGACAACTTATAGGAATTTTACTCTGTGAGATGGGATTAGTGAACAGCCTTTGGTCTGAACAAAATCAAGTCAACTTTCACAACCCAAATCATTTCCTCTGATTTCTTTGGTTAGATTTAATACATTTAATTTAGGTGTAGCTTTTATAATCTTTAATCACTCTGCATCTTAATCATTTTAATTTACTGGCCTACAATTCGTGTCAACAACCACAAGTCACAAGCCGGACAATCAAATAACAAGAACAAACTCCAGATACATTGAGTACACATAAGATAGCAATGTATTAATAGATTACTTCTTTGCTTGCATTCATCGTAGAGACCAGGTTCTTAGAATTTGTTTGCCACCTTTGAGTGAATGAAAGTCTAAACAAAGAGAGAAAAAGAGAAATCAACTGGAGCCATTGTACAATTAGAGAATAATACGTCCTCAACGTAAATGAAGAGCTTCACTATAAAAGCAGCTAATAAAATGATGATTGATTTTTTAAAACAATATTTTTATATTCAAGCAACATCTATTTTAACAGATACAAATCAAGCAATACTGACAATAGACCAACAAAGTTTGCATGTTAGATTACGATGCATGCTTTCAATTTACATTAGTACTTAAAAAAAGGGTCTCTCAAACTGTTCGATGCTCTCACTAGATAAAGGGGGGGGGGGATTTGAATCCAGTATATTTATGTCTCAAGGAACAAAAAAAAAATATTTTCAACTGGCTATGAAGGGCCCGAACAAATTTTTTTTAGTCTAGATTGGGCCTCTAGTAAAAGTTTGAGAAACACTGACTTCAAATCATATACAAGTTACAACATCCAATAACAGAATAAGTGTACAGTTCTGCGTCACTTACTTGTTCAGAGAATCCAACCAAAACATTATCAAGGTTCAT